>NW_012115644.1:5753494-5798118 GCF_000951035.1 Colobus angolensis palliatus
TCTCTGTTTTGGTACCAGTACCATGCTGTTTTGGTTACTGTAGCCTTGTAGTATAGTTTGAAGTCAGGTAGCATGATGCCTCCAGCTATGTTGTTTTGGCTTAGGATTGTCTTGGCAATGCAGGCTCTTTTTTGGTTCCATATGAAATTTAAAGAAGTTTTTTTCCAATTCTGTGAAGAAAGTCATTGGTAGCTTGATGGAGATGGCATTGAATCTATAAATTACCTTGGACAGTATGCACATTTTCACAATATTGATTCTTCCTATCCATGAGTATGAAATGTTCTTCCATTTGTTTGTGTCCTCTTTTATTTCACTGAGCAGTGGTTTGTAGTTCTCCTTGAAGAGGTCCTCCACATCCGTTGCAAATTGGATTCCTAGGTATTTTATTCTCTTTGAAGCTATCGTGAATGGTAGTTCACTCATGACTTAGCTGTTTGTTATTGGTGTATAGGAATGCTTGTGATTTTTCCACATTGATTTTGTATCCTGAGACTTTGCTGAAGTTGCTTATCAGCTTAAGGAGATTTGGAGCTGAGACGATGGGGTTTTCTAATATACAATCATGTTATCTGCAAACAGGGACAATTTGACTTCCTCTTTTCCTAATTGAATAGCCTTTATTTCTTTCTCCTGCCTAATTGCCCTGGCCACAACTTCCAACACTATGCTGCATGAACCAACTTCTGCTAACTTCCAAACTTTCTTCTGCTGCTTCCCCAACCCTCTCAGCCTTCATAGGCTTGAAGAAAGTTAGGGCCTTGCTCTGGATTAGGCTTTGGCGTAAGGGAATGTTGTGGCTGGTTTGATCTATCCAGACCACTAAAACTTTCTGCATATCAGTAATAAGGCCGTTTCACTTTCTTATCATTCATGTGTTCACTGAAGTAACACTTTTAATTTAAGAACTTCCTTTGGATTCACAACTTGGCTGGCTGTTTAGCACAAGAGGCCAGCTTTCAGCCTATCTTATCCTCCCAAATGCTTTCTTCATTAAGTTTAATCATTGCTAGCTTTTGATTTTAAGTGAGAGACATGAGACTCTTCCTTTCACTTGAACACTTAGAGGCCGTTGTAGGGTTATTAACTGGCCTACTTTAAATATGTTGTATTTAAAGGAACTTTGAGGAGGGAGGAGAGGGAGAAAGACTGGAGAATGGCTAGCTGGTGGAGAAGTCGGAACAAATACAATATTTATCAATTAAATTTACTGTCTTACATGGGCATAGTTTTGATACCCAAAAATAATTACAACAGTAACATCAGAGATCACTGATCACAAATTACCATAACAGATATAATAATAATGAGAAAGTTTGAAATACTGTGAGAGTTATCAAGATGTGACACAGACACATGAAGCTGTTCGGAAAAATGACATCAATAGACCTGCTTGATGCAGGGTTGCCACAAACTTTCACTTTGAAAGAAACGAAATATTTGCAAAGTGAAATAAAGTGAAGCGCAATAAAACAAAGTATGCCTGTTTTTTATTATTATTGAGAATAAGCCTTTAAAAATATATTTGTTTACAATTTATATTTCATTGAATTTTCTATTCCTTGATATATCCATTTATCTATTAGAAACAGTATTTTTCTAATATATTTAAATATGGTCTTTCTACAGTAGTCTTCTGACACAGTTAATGCAAACATTTTCCTCAGTTTATTGCTTTTTATTTGTTTTAACTGTATTAAAATTCTAGAATTTTACCTTTGATAATCTGTTCATCTACTTCTATGTGATTGCCTCAAAGATCAGAAATTTGTCAGTCATCAAAATACATACTAATTACCTTTCTGCCACCTGAATTCCCTTACATTTGCCTTTTGGAATTTATATATTGTTCCTCAAAATGGAAATTTTTGTGTGTTTTAATCTGATGTTTAAGTAACTGAAAACATTACTTTATATTAAAATAAATATATTATGTATGCAAAATTTGTACGAAGACCAGTGTTAAGCAGGAAACATCAATCCACTTTCCAGTTAGAACCAGCTGCTTTTAGTTTGCTCTGGAGCCTTTGGTCGTATGTTTGATTGTCCCTGCCTTTACAGTACAAGAGGGAAGTTGAGGTCCATTAGCAAATATTTATGTCTAGCATCATTTATTTTCTTTTGCTTTGTTTCTCCAGATAATATTTGCTAAATAAATACTTCAATATACTGGCTTTGAAAAGTGAGCTTTCCTATTTAAAGAAAGTTATTTGGCTTTCTGTATCAGTACTGCCATCTATTCATTGAATCAAGTTTCCTTCTTGGTGTAAGTTTGGTATAAGTTTCCTTTTGGTGAATCAAGTTTCCTTTTTGAGTTTTATTTTTCATTCCTTCAGAATATATTGGTGGCAGAGACTCAGATTTGTTCTTCTAATTATCTAGAGTAATAGAAGTGCAGCAGGACAAATGGCTTTCCAGATTGCACATACATTTACTCAGCTTTTCCTCTGGCTGGGTGCGGCTTTGTGGTCAAATGATGGCCTGAGCTACGTGAAGGGGTTTGTTCTCTGCAACATCCACGTCATGTCCTTAAAGAGAAGAGAGAATCCTTTGTCTCATCCTGCTTCCCTTCCTCCTGGCCTCTGCGAAAGCACAAGTGAGCAATACTGTACCAGCCAGGGTTCTGCCTGCAAGGCATGATGGAGCTGCTAACCAGAGTGTATTATTAAACTGTATTGAGTCTGGACTAAAATATTCTTTAAAACTATTTACTAGACAAATTATTTGGAAAGAATATCCTTGGTTTAAGAATGCAAAGACAGAGAAAAAAAAAACATACTTGTCATTTTCAAACATGTTTAAGAGGTTTCAAAAGATCGAGTTTAGAACATATAAAACATAGTGTCAGAAGCCCTGAAGGATTTTTTGTCTCACAACATGCTTCTGGAAGGCAGTGTAGAATTGTATAAAAAGAATTAAGGATATTTCTGTTATGGCAAAACTCACCATCTCTTTTAGTTCTGTAACATTGATTAGTTTACTATTCTGAATTACAGTTTCCTCATTCTTAAAAAGATTATGGTGGAGTGTATTTTGTGAAGATATTTAGATGACAAAATATACAAAATGCTTAACACTAAATAATGTTAGTTCCCTTCCTTATCTGTTTATCTAAGGTGTTACTATATTAAGATTGATTTTTTCCTAAATACTTGAAAGTTTTTCTTAGTTGACAAACACTTTGAGTCTTAAAAATTACTTCGGGCCGGGCGCAGTGGCTCAAGCCTGTAATCCCAGCACTTTGGGAGGCCGAGACGGGTGGATCACGAGGTCAGGAGTTCGAGACCATCCTGGCTAACACGGTGAAACCCCGTCTCTACTAAAAATACAAAAAAAAACTAGCCGGGCGAGGTGGCGGGCGCCTGTAGTCCCAGCTACTCAGGAGGCTGAGGCAGGAGAATGGCGTAAACCCGGGAGGCGGAGCTTGCAGTGAGCTGAGATCCGGCCACTGCACTCCAGCCTGGGCGACAGAGCGAGACTCCGTCTCAAAAAAAAAAAAAAAAAAAGTTACTTCGGTGTTGTGATTGTATTTTAAAATATTTAATAAAATGGTCCTTGGATTCCTCATTGTCTCACAAGCACTGAAATGTTGTGGCCAGGAACACCTCAGCAAGAAGCTGGATGGACACCAGGGAACAAGCCTTACTTTTCATGCTTCAAGAAATTTATCAGGAAAATTAAAGACCTTCACTGGGGGTTGATAATTTTATCAGGATCTGTACTATGTAAAAAATAAATGTATCACTGAGATTGGAAAAAGACTCATTTTAAATGATTAAGGAAAGCACACTTCTTTTTTTTTTTTTTTTTTTTTTTTTCTTTTTGACAACTTGACTTGGAGGGAAAGGGTGGAAAATGGTCCTACTTAAGAAAAGTAAGCAAAGTATTGGCAGGCAGTGACTTTAAATTGCACATTAAACTAATCCAGGGCTATGCCTTAATAAAGGCGAGGGCTGGGAATTCTTATGGATTTTCTAGCTCATTGCTGGGACAACATAGAAAGGCAATAAATGTTCTATTACTTACACAAGCTGCTAGTTTTCAGAAAATTAGTCACCAGTGACCTTTTACCCTTTGTCTTGCTCTCCTCCTCAGTCACTGCACCTGAGCTGAATCAAATGCAGACCAGTCCACAGAGAAGTTTCTGGGCTAACCTCCTACAAATTGAAATAACTGGGTTTTGGTATAATCAATAAAATGTATCTATTAGGGAAAATACAATTTAACACATTTATTTTACCAGATACAAAAGGCTACATTCCCAAGTTGTTATTTTAAGTGAAATAAATTTTATCTTACTTCAAACAAGCGCATCTTACTTCAAACAAGTTGAATATTTAAATGACACTCCATTGAAAGTTGTTTACTTTTACACAAAAATGACAATAATACAACTTTTTTCTGTTAGCCCTTGCCTAAATGCAGGACAATGGGTGTGTGGGTAATGGTGGGAGAAGCATGAAGTGACAGAGGCTAAAGTCTCAGGGTTGATAGTGAAGAGGAACAGAAAGGGATAGAAGTTATGTGATATGGGGGCATCCAGTCCTTATATTGAATTATATTGATTAGTTTTCCAGTTAGCAGGGAGACCTCCTTCTGACCCTATTTTCAGGGTCACTAGATCATAATGCAATCTCACCAAGAGACTGGCATTCCTCCCTATATTGCTTTCTGAGGAAAGTATGGACCTGAAAATCGCCCATTTAAAGCTTTCTCTTTTTTTCCTCCTTTTGCTGGATTCTACCTAACAAATGCATATATAAATTGCATATACAGTGTAATAACACATGTTGCAATGGACAGAAGATAAGATATAAAAATGGTCCCAACCTTTTGCCAAAAGGCTACTTTAGAAATTGAATCTCATAAACAGCATTTCATCTGAATCAGGAAAATAAAATGAAAATATCTGACAAACAGGTGGGCCTGCTATAAGATCTGGACCCTTTATTAGAGAAACCTTAATTTTGTGTTAAAGTATGGTTGAAGCATACAGCAAACACTAAATATTAAAGACATAATAGGGGATATTTCTGGTTTATTCATGTGCATTTTCATCTTATACCAAACATGAATGATTAACTAGCAGACCAAACAATTATGTGTCCATGAATATTTATGGACCAAAAAAATACCCAGGGGATGTTTTAAGAAGATGGCATAATTTCAAGACTTTTTCAGCCTTTAAAATTTTACTTATATGAAACAGTCTGGGGAAACTATAGTTTAAAAAGGCATTTACTATAATTTATAGGAAACTCACAAAGAGATATGTTGATATCATGGAGACAAAGCAAATGCATTTTTTACCTTTCAGCTAACTGTACTGATGTAGGACTATCTTACTAGCAATCTGTAGTAGCCATTTGACATGCAATTGTAGCTTTCCGCAAGGGCCTGTTTGTACTTGTGATCTGTTTCCTTACTTGCTATGCCTCTATGTCTTCGTGTTTTATTTGACTAAAGGAAACTTTCTTGTCTTTGACCACTGACTTGCCTCTAACATGCTAACCCAATCTTTTGCCTCTAGGCTGAATTTATGGTTCACTCTCACTGATCTTCTTCTCACTATATACACACACACACACACACACACACACACGCACTCTTACTATTTGGTTGTTAATCTCATTTTCTTTCTAGAGAGAGATCCTGGGCTGTAACATCACTCCCTGAGGCCATTATCTTAAGTGAAATAACTCAGAAACAGAAAGTCAAATAACACATGTTCTCACTTGAAAATGGGAGCTAAATAAAATGAACAGAAAGAGTGGTACACTCCAAAAGGTGGGAGGGTGGCAGGGAATTGAGGGATGAGAAATTACTTAATAGGCACAATATACACTCTGTGGGACATGGTTATGCTAAAACCCCAGACCACCACTAAGCAATATATTCATGTGTTAAATCTGCACTTGTGTCCCCTACACGTGCACAAATCACAATACAAACAAACAAAAAAAATCACTCCATGAGTCAAAATCTTCAGCTGACTCAATAGAATTGCTATATCATATCATCTTGGAAATGTCATGCTTAAACTTCCTTTTATTAATTTGGGTCATTCTGTAATGTGTTAATATTAATAAGGTATATGAGGTGGAGATGTTGCTGAAAGACAGGATAAGTAACAGAATTGGTAGAATAAAAAGGCAGAATCATAAAATAATTCTCCCCAACCGAGACTCAACTCAAACAATTGTACCCAAGTCTTCAAGAAGTATCCCAGAACATACCCATTCTCTGTGGGAATGTCTGCTCTCACTGTCTCAATCTGTGAGAAACATCAAAGGAACAGAAAGCATGAGTAATTTCTACTTTCTAAATTCCCTTCATATTACCGCCCTTAATGCTTTTTCACCAAAAGTGTCCACATATTTCAACATATTTTTCCTCCCGTTAGACAGAGTGTACTAGGCCAAAATGCTCTGGAGGTGCAGATGAAAACAACCCACTAGCTGTGACTAGGATAAAGTTGATTTCTTGAGCCTGCCATAATCAGAAGAGCAAATGCGAAGCTCCTACCAGAGGGTGTGGCTTTGCTGCTGCTTATAGTTACATGCCCAGAGGAAACAAATGTCAAGACTATCCTAGCTATCAGTTGAGATTTTTGCGGAAAATAGAGGGAGAGCTAGAAAGAGAAAAGGTAGACACTGGAGGATGTCTTTTTAGGCCCCGTTCTCATGGAAAGTCTGCAGTGGCTTGTTTCTATTTATATCACTTTGCTTATGAGTAAATGTATAAAGAGTTTGAAGCTCAGAGAGTAAATCTGTAGATATCATTTAGACCTTAATTTGATATTTGTATCTTGGATCATGTATAAAAGTCTGGTTTTGACAGAAAATTACATGTTTGCTATCCATTTATGATACTGCCTTCATTATCATGTAATCTTTGCTATGTTGTATGCATTACATTGTTGTTATATTTTATGTATGATATAATCATAATCAATAAAGAATAAAAATAATTCTGAATGACTGTCTTGAACTGTTTGTACTTCAGTTAGACTATTTAGCAGTGAGTTAGAGCCTCTTTATTTTGGATGTATAACACAACAAAATTAAAGCCTACTAAACAGTTTTACTTCATTTTGTTAATAAGGAGAACTAGGGAAGACAAAAATGCCATCATTTTTCACCAACATTCTGACAAAATGACTTTATAATAACTATTACGTGTTCTTGGAAGTCAAATTTAACTACGTGTAAATCAACATGAAAGTGTCCCAAAAGTGTCTTACTGAAGTTTAGTCCCCTTCAGGGTTTTGCTGGAATGGCTGCCTTGGGTAGGGTGGAAATTGTTGTTCAGTGTCTATATCACAACTTGAAATGACAGAATTAACTAGTCAATTTGTCACACAGATCGCCAAGATGTTCTAGAGGTAAAATCTGTTAACTTGAACATTAAGATGAAAAGCCCTAGATAATCTCAGTCACAGTTAACTTATACCTAACAGAATACTTTTAAATGAAACTATAGAAAAAATAATACATTAGAAAAAATTGATGAAATCACATTTGATTGATTTCATTCAATAAGCAGTCATTTTCTGAGAAGCCATTATTGTATGTTAGATGTCACATAAAATGAGGGATATGAGAAGTAAATAAGACCCCAACCTTTCCCTCTGGGAGCCCATAGTTTGACTCATCTAATTGGCCCAGAATGCAGTATGTCTAGCAACATTTAAGATGTATACATCAAAACTTCCTTCAGAATGTAATAGATTCATTTATTTCTTGTTTTCATGAAACCATATGCCCAACTATATGCCTGGTTCTGCTGTAAGAAATAAACAATTACAGCTACTTAAATGGGAAAGAGATTTAGTACAGGGAATTGGGTACCCTTACAATTGCTGGAGGAATGGAATTTTGCCAGGGTCCCAGAACACCACTGTCATCCTACAGTATGGGGAAGGTGGGGAACAGGGAAGCTGCCAGGGGAGCTGTTGTGTTCATCAGTGCTTGGTCTCAGCTGCTCTCCATTCACAGGGAGTTCCTGACATTCCTGCTCTAAATGCCTCTTAAACCCACTGAGCTGGGACTGGGCACAGTGGCTAACACCTGTAATCCCAGCAATTTGGGAGGCCGAAGTGGGAGGATCCCTTGAGTTCAGGAGTTTGAGATCATCCTGGGCAACAGGGTGAAACTCCATCTCTACAAAAACTTTTAAAAATTAGCCTGGCATGGTGGTATACACCTGTAGTCTCAGTCTTGGGAGGCTGAGGTGGGAGGACCACTTGAGTCCAGAAGGTCAAGGCTGCAGTGAACAGTTATCGCACCACTGCACTCCAGCCTGCAGCTGGGTGACAGAGCAAGACCTGGTGTAAAACAAAACAAAACAAAGACATAGAGCTAATGACTAGAATACAAATGCCCAGCAAAGTAAAACAGAATGAAAAACAGTATCTTTAAAATCACAACTATTAGCACACAAGAAGATGCAGCTGGAAGATGCAGCTGGAAGATGGTCCTTTTGTCTTCAAAATTGCACACAAGTGCAAACTTCAAATTGGTGAAATCTAATTTGCATCTTGAGTTCCACCTTTAAAAAAATCTGGCTAATAAACTTTTCAGCCATCCAACCCTTGGATTCTAGAGCTATCCACCCGAAAATGAAAGGGATGGTGCCCTATGCCAGCACACTGCATCTGTCACAAACTGAGCTACCGTTGACATTTTAAAAATTTTCTTCAAATCTTTTAAAGTAGAAAAAGATTAAATGTGTGTGTATCCATCAGTCCTAAATTTACATTTTCTTTTTTTCTTGAACTTTGTGTTCCCTTCACAATGAATCACTGCCACTAACTGCTTCTTCTGGGTCATGCATGTGCTTTCTTCTGTCTGGAATGCATAACATTCACCAAGCTTGGCTTACTTCAAGACCCTGTATATAGATGCCCACTAGGGCACCCGTGCTCATCTAGGTCACATTATTTTACCTTCTGTGAAATAAGCTGGATTTTTAGCTTTTTACTTGTGTTTCCTTGGCATGATTATAAGCTCACTGAGATCATAAAATGAGCCTTGCAGTCAGAGTAACTAATTTATTGCCTGTTGTATTGTACACAAACAAATGAATAAAGGAGTTCTTTTACATGTGATAATTTATTTTATTTTGTGTAAATATCATTTTTTATTACTAGACTCATTCATGTATGTATTTACTCTATAAGCACTGATTAACAATCTGCTATGTGTAATGCATGGCAGATTGTGTGTGGTCCTGGAGACATCCTAACTGGAAGTTTAAAACATCCTGTAACCTAGATTTTCAAATGATGTGAAAGAGTGTTTCTTTCCCTATACTATTCAGTACATATTTTACTTTCCTGGGACGTTATATAACAATTCCTTTAAAAATCATCTCTTCATTTTTGTGTAATAGTTCAGATTTCATAAGAGAAAAAGAGCCAGTAAGAGGTATTTTATGAAAAAGTTTAAAACAGGAAAAGTATAAAACATATTTTAATTCTAGTTATTTCATCAATTTGCTGTGTGACCTTGAACAAATCACTTTACATATCTCTATCCCTGTTTTTCATTTTTAACGTAAGCCTAATTTAAGTTTTTATTGCTTACCTAATAGAAAACTCAAGCCGCTTGAAATCTTAACAGAAAGGATGATGAGAATAATAGAAATATGCTCTGAACTCTTTAGAAAAAATGAATTGTATAGATCCAAGTTAGCATTTTAATTACATAAAACACAATATGGCCCAGCCCTGAAGAAAATCTCTTTGGACAGATACCTGGGCTCAGTATTCTGCCCTGCTCCCGACAAACTGGAAGACTTGAGGCACTGCACTTGACTTTGAAGTACCTCAGTTTCCACACATTTAAAACTATTAGAGTATTAAAAAATAATTTATATATCTGTGAATTATTTCAAGTGCTAAGTAAATACTATTTTTTGTGCTTCATCCGAGTTGACTGTAAAAGTGTCATACACGTAGGTGAAAAGAAGCACAAAACAGACTCATAAAGACAAATACAGTTTCTAGTTGAAATGTTAACCTACCTTAGTATGTAGCATTTGGGTTTATAGAAGCAGGCCATAGTTTTCAAAATATCTGTTTTTTAAAAAATTAACTGAAGGTATTGATTCCCTTTAGAATATTATTATTAACATATCACGTTATATTTCCTAACAAAGCAGCATTGTTCTTTTGCCTAGATTTCTTTCAGTACTATTAAAATTTCCCACACTTCACTTCTGTAACAATTTGTATTGTTGCAATAAGGTACTCGTATGCCTCTAAGAAAATATTTTGCATGTAAGCATTATCTAAAATCCAGATTCATACTCAGATCCAGAGGCTTAAAATAAAATGTGTGGATTAAATTTTCTCATATATCATCATACTAATTGAAAACAGCCAGGTGTATTGGAGTCTTGTATAGAAAACCAGAAATAGAAGATACAAGGTAGTTACCTTTTTAACAAGGTAGTTAAAAAAGTGACATTTTGGGTGCAGGAAGATAATGACAAGAATTTAAAGAACTTACTTTACAATAAGATCTTTTATCATATTGAATACTGGCATGGTTTGGCTGTGTCGCCATAGTAATCTCATCTTGAATTGTAGTTCTCCTAATCCCCATGTGTTGTGGGAGGGACTAGGTAGAGATAATTGAATCATGAGGGTGGTTTCTCCCATCCAGTTCTCATCATAGTGAATTCTCATGAGATCTGATGGTTTTATAAGGGGCTTCCCCTCTTTGCTAGATACTCATTCTCTCTCCTGCTGCCATGTGAAGAAGGATGTGTTTGCTTCCCCTCCTGCCAGGACTCTAAGTTTCCTGAGGCCTCCCCAGCCATGTAGAAGTGTGAGTCAATTGAACCTCTTTCCTTTATAAACTACCCAGTCTAGGGTATGTCTTCATTCACAGCATAAGAATGGACTACTACAAATATATTGAATTTTTATGAGTTCCATTTTATAGATGTTTGTCTTTGCTGTTTTTTTAATATTCTATTTATGTAGAACTTGAATGGCAGATAAATTTAAGAACAAATTGGCATGTGAAATAAAGTTAACAGCCTAATATAGTAGTCTTTAGAGTAAAATTGTTTTATTTTTTGTCTGTTTATATGTTTAAAAGGGTTTATTTGTGGAAGAAAGAAGTCTTGTTTAGAAATAAAAGGCAACTACGGACTTGCTTAAGAAAATAACCTTATGAAATAAATATAGAATGGTTAAAAAGAAAAAAAAATTATAATGGTTTGCTTTTAGTTCCCAATTAAATCGTTAGAAAAATTGAGTAAATGCTTACAAATTGTTAAGATTATTTGACAGAATAATTTTAGGCCAATCAAATCTAATGATAAAATATGACATACATTTTATATATTTTTAGTTTTCTTTTTCAATTTTTCACTTCAATTTTGAAGTAACTTACTTTTATTGATTGTATTTTACAAAAGTATAGTCTGCAAATGTACTGGAATAAAAATATATGTACATACATATATAAGTTCCTGATCTTTCTGCTCAATGTGAGAAGCACTGTTCTAATTTATTCTCTGCAGTGGCCCTATTAAGTATACAGAAGGGATTCTACCACCCATCTCACAAACTGAACATATACATCTCTGAGGGATTACATAATGCAATTAAGGTCACAGAGTAAGGAAATGTTGGAATGAAATTCCAAGTTTATTATTCCATGTTTTATGCTCTTTTCCCTGATATCACACACTATCAGAGAAAGTAATACCCCATGCTAAAAATCAATTTACCTAATAAGACTAATTTTGCTTAGTGAATTGCAATGTAGGGAGAAACATTCAGAAGATCACATCATCTATCCATCTGTTTATCTATTTATTTCTCTGAAGACAGACTTCAAAAGGAAAATTTTTAAATTGGCTAAATACAGGAGAGAAGGAAACAAAGTTTAAAGTCAAAATATCTTATGAGAGTATAAGGAGAAAGGGTGGAATATACATATATAGCGTGTGGATATACAAATACACACATATTCACATATATACATACCATATACATATGTGTGTACATGCATATGCTCCTAACTTAGATGATCTTCTAAGATATGATGACTTAGATGATTTTGTACTAAAGATCACTTACATATATATAAGGTATATTCCACCTTTTATATGTATATGTATTACACATACACATATGTTATACATATATACAAACACATATACACATATACATTAGTGTGCATGTTGTATATATAATATACACACCCACACTTGTATAATATACACATATACCACACATATAAACACATATGTGTATATGTGTAATGAGTAAAAAAAACAGTTTTTAAACAAGAAGGAGAAATAAAAAATTGATATGACCAATTTTTGAGCCTTTATTTTAATAATCATTAATTAAAAGCCAGCATGGCAATGCAGTGCTGAAGATAGATATTGAATTCCCCTGCATTGGGTTGCCCCTGTCTGGGGTCAAGATTGCAAACCTACCAGAGTAGTGTAAAAGATTGTGCTGTTTATAAGCAGCTGTTGCATGGAGTGATCTGGGGCTTTTTATTTGAGAAGAATTATAAAGTTTAGGGACATCTGGGGTCCAGTACTCATTAGGAGATGTTTCTCTTTTGGCCTCTTAGATGACTTAGATGATCTTCTATTAAAGATTTTATTGATGCATGTGCCTGGGGAACTTTGCCCATAACAGAGACAGAATATGCTGATCAAGAAGATCAGGGGCCAAAAACTTGAACATTGTTCATTAATGTGCACAAAATGCTATCAGTGCTAATGCTGGCAAGGCTGGGTATCTGAGAAAATACATAAAATAAAATTAGAAATAACTAAAAGAATGAAGTTGTTTTTCTTTAAAAAATAAAAGGTTCCATTTTCAAAAAGAGTTTGGAACTTTAGCCACATTGTTGCTGCCTTGAAGTTGCCCTCTGTAATACAATTTTGTAGATAAGCCAATATTTGAGGATGTCATTTGAGGGAACGTTGGATTTAATTCTCAATGATTTGGGGAGAAGTTTGCATAAAGTTAGTTACAGATAGTGATGAGAATCAATTAATTTAGTGATAAGGTCTGTATCTGCAAACTAGTAACATAAATTTAAATTTAGTTTTGTTTTCCAACATGTCAGTTTTCCTGACTGGAGGAACATCTTTTGTCCAAACAATGATTGCTTTGTTGGTAAATAAGACACTACAACTCTCTAGTGGCAGCTGCCTTGAATTTCTGACATACTGTAGTCACCTAGAGTTGCTATTTAGCTTGTTTTAAACAATCTTAGTGGTACAGCATTTATCAAATCAAATAGCCATTTCATTTTTTCAATTGACATTTATTTTAAAACATATTACACTTTTACCTAATGAGATAACCAAATTAAAGTTTTTCATTTACTGCACAAAACCCCAAAATTATCAAAGCAGAGTATTAAATTTATTGTCATTTTAAGTATACGCACTTATTTTAAAGACAGTAAAATTACTCACTTAATCATTTCCCCACTCACTATCAGGAATATGATTATATCTTTATTTTCCCTACAGGCTCTTCAAACTCAGAAATGGTGAAATAAATATACTTCTTTCATGAGTCAGATATTTGACTTAAAGACTGTACTTAAGGATTGTGTTAACGCTTCCTTCACCCAAGTGACCTGAACCTTTTAGTAAATTCTGTCCCCATATTAGTTCTCATAAGTCAGGAAACATTTTCCATATGTCATGAAGCATTATCCAAAGGGAGTTCAGAGCCACAGCGCTCATACTTTATCACCGTCATGTTGACTGAAATGAAAGCTCTTCTCAGTGATAGCACCCATCTGAGAGGTCAGACAAAAGCATTTTTGGCACACTATTGTTCTCTCATTGGGTCAGCCACCTCCTTGGACTGAAATTGTTTCACAATCCTTATTAAAATTATTATAAAAGAACAGCTGAAAAAATAAACAAAGAATCTTATTTAGTGTCATCAAAGAAAAATTATCTGTCCTAGAGCAATATAATGCAATTTAACAGCCAAAATGAACATAAGCAGAAATAAGCAGAGGCATTAAAAATTGCTGAGGACCACAGAGTGCATCACTTTCAATAAACTTAAAAAGCAGCAAAGAAAGAAAAAAGAATGGAGATTTGGGAGGCTGAGGAGAGTGGATCACTTGAGGTCAGGAGATGGAGACCAGCCTGGCTAACATGGTGAAACCTTGCCTCTACTGAAAAAAAAAAAAAAGAAAGAAAAAAGAAAGGAAAAAATATTAGCCGGGTCTAGTGGTTGCATGCCTGTAATCCCAGCTCCCATCTACTTGGGAGGCTGAGACCAGAGAATTGCTTAAAGCTGGGAGGCAGAGATGCAGTGAGTGGAGATCCGCTACTGCACTCCAGCCTAGGTGACAGAGTGAGACTCCTTCTAAAAAAAATAATAATAATAAAGAAAAGAAAAAGAAATGTCAAAATTAGAAAATTATTAATAAGTTGGAAGAGAAAAACTGCTGTGGAAAATTATAAAAGCATAGCAATGAAGGTAAAAGTAAAATTACATAAATTATATAAGGCTTAAGTAATCAGAATAGAAATCAAGGTTGTATAAATTCTACTGTGTTCTTATACATTAAATGTTCTTACATATCAAACAACATATGTTTACATATATTTAATAAGTAAAAATAAAGGGAAAATTAGTTATTATGTGTTCAGAATTTTTAGCCCTAAATTCTCACAAGCGTTTATAGAATATGATTGGCAAGAACCAATTTGCATGGGCATTATCTTTGACTAGTGAGAGCATTCAATAGACATGAAGTCTGTCTATAAAAAAATTATATATAATGCCCTTGGTGTTGTTTATAAAATAATTTGATGTCATTACTACATCAATTTGAACATTAGCACTCAAAACAGGATTAGTAAAATAGATTAATTAGATCATACATGATTTAATTAAAAATTTTAATCAGGAAATAACACGTTTAATGAAAAATGCACAAATTAGGAAGACATGTATTCTGTTTAACAAATGGCTATAAATAGAAAATAATACATTCTAGATTTCTATGTTAAACTATAGGATAAATTATTTTTAGAATGCATGCATTCCATGTGTAATATCCAGCATACTATGATTTCTTAAATGTAACTCTTTTTGTTATAATGTTTGCATAAGCAAAAGAGTATCATCTTTCTTGCCCTTCACTGTTTCTGCTGTAGTTTAATGATGAGCAAAATTCAGATAATGAAAATTGTTCTTACTCATGGGGTTGTAAGCTAAGTAAAATAAGGGTAAGAAATTTATCCCTCGAGCCCTCTAGATTAGAAGTGCAAATTTGATTAGCAAAACATATACCTGACAATAAGTGTTAGGCTACCCTGAATGAAACTATTATCCTCAGAGACTAGCTGAGAGGCCTGGTTAAGTTTCAAAGAATATAAATTATAAATTAAAAGACTTTAACAATACAACTATTTTTAAAACAATCTTAATTAGTTGAATATTTTTTAACCATCTCACTGTACTGCAGCTGTTCTCAGGACAACAGAACTCTGCATATTGACAAAAACGTAGCAAAACAAAATTAAACTACCTTAGGTAACAAGTGACAAAAAATGAAAATAAAAGAATGACAAGTAGGAATATGAAAGAATTTAATAGTATACACATAAAAACTTGCTTAAAAAGATAGCAAGCAACAAATTAGTAAGAATGTCCCATCATATAATTCATAAACTTTTACCTCTCACATGCAAAAAGTATGTTTCAAAAGTTATTATATATCCTCAAATACATAACTTGAAATTTTTGCTGAGTAGTAAACATTCTCTGGGTCTTAGCTCAAAGACATAAAAGATTTTACAAATTATGTCTATGTTCCGAACAACATAAATTCTGCCTTATATGTTCATGAACTCACAGTGCAAAATAAATATTTTCCCCACCATGTCCAATATTTTAATTGGTTGCTTGTCTTTCATCAGCACTAAAGTTTTTAGTGCCTCACTTTGCTGATTACGAGGATAATTGGGCAGCTTTTAACATACAAAGCTACAGGGTGGAATTCTTTAAAGTATTTTAAAAATGTATTTAAAATGAACATCTGTGAAGATTAATCTATTTTGCACTAACTTTCTAAATCCACAGAGAAGTTTTTTTTTAAGAAACTTAACTTCCTTGAAAGGCAAGGAAGAAGGCTCACGGCCCAAATCTTTCTACCAGTGAGGAAGTTCTTTAAAGACCAAAGGTTTTATTTTTAGAATTTGTGCAAATTTTTCTTTCTACTCCTGTACATATATGTGGCTACCAGCTTTCACTTTTATGCCAGCCACATTCCTAATTTGAAAAACATAGTTGTATAGCAATGAATGAAATGCCAGCAAATTATGTCTGCATAAGTCTTTACGTGAGTTTTTATAAAGCATCAATTTAGTAATTTTCAGTTTGTTCAGCAAAGACAAAACTAATGATCTCATGTAAGAAAGGAGGAAATTTACATGGGAAATTTGGCAATGTGACCTACGTTAGTATTCTATGGCTGTGTAACAAATTACAACACACTTAGGAACTTTAAAAAAATCAAATTTATTACCTTAGAATTTGAGTCAGGAGTCCTGGGATAAGTTAATGAGGTCCTCTGCTCAGGGTCTCACAAGGTTGAAATCAATTAACAAGGCCGCAATCTCATCTGAGGCTCAAGCGCCTCTCACAGGCTGACAGGTTGTTGACAGAGTTCAACTTCTTGTGGTTGTAGTCCTACAAGAAGTTGTAGGACTCAACTTCTTGAGGTCCTGAGGTCCCAGAGACTGCCTGCTGTTCCCTGACATAGAGTGCTTTCACAACAGAAATTTGCTTCTTCATGGTGTAGGAGAGAATGTGTCTGCTGCTTTGAAAAACTATCTTAAAGGGCTTGCCTGATTGGGTAAGGTTCACCCAGGATTTCCTTTTTAATTAACTTGAAGTCAATTTATTAGGGACATTAATTACACCTTAAAAATCCATTCACTTTTGCTTTATAACTTAATCACAGGAGTGATATTCTATTGTATTTACAGGCCTCATTCCCCTATAAGGGAAAGAGATATATAGAGTGTATATACAAGGAGGTGGAATCTTGGGGGATATTTTAGAATTCTGCCTACTGCTTCATGTTTCTGAATCATTTTAAAAATGATTTTCATGGTTATGCTTTCATGAACATAAATTAAAAAGAATAATTTTACTATTATTTCAAATGGTAAAATAATATAATGATTTGCTATACATTATTATGCATATGGTTGGTTGAAGTATTGCCTGTATAATATTGTTAGCCAATATAATTTTCATAAGAATTACTCATTTTACCACTGAAAAACTATTTTTCACATTTTCTGTGGTAATATAGATAGATGATAGATAATAGGTAGATGATACTTAAATAGATTATATCTAATAGGTAGATACATAGATAGATGATGGATGGATAGATAGGTGATGCAGACCATACTTTAACTGAAACAGACAATAATTAAAGCACCTATTAACTCCCATGCAATGTGAACTTTTTAATAGGGCTTTCAAAAGTTTCTTTCTGATTAGCATTCTTAGAATTTTAAGAATGGTCACTAGACTGTAAGTGAAAACATATACTTAAATATCTGATACTTAAAATATCTGTTTCATTCTTATAAAGGTGATTTAGAAGAAGAGGTAAATGTTCTTATATTTCATATTGGATATGCTATTCTGTTATTCTTAGTGATAGAAGAGGCAAGCATCAGTTATGCATATCTTGAATTAAAGCAAGAGGACATAGTCAAGCCCCTATCTGTAACAGAACTTTTATGAATGTGATATTTACCTATGTAGAATAGAGAAAATCTTATTCAAAAGCAATCACAAAATCGAAGAAAATTAAAACAAATGCCAAATTAATATTGATGGGAGAAACTAGATACAGAAAGCAAAGACAAAATTCTGTATCCCTGGACCAACTTTTGATCAATTACATGTAGTTTGTCTCACAGAAGGTAAAGCCAGACCTCCAGAAGTATAGAAAAGCATAAAGGATGTTTTAGCAAGAGCAGGTAAATGACTGCTTGTCGCTGTCCTTGAGTGGCAGATATGTATTAGGGTGGCAGAAACATCCTGCTAATTGGCATAGAAACACTGCATGTTGACTTGTATTGAATTGTTCTGTCTTTCTATACCATTCTGGATGTGTTGGGTGGTAAATTCTGGAAATCCTTATGAATCTCAGTGACCACTAATTGGTTAGATTCTCTATCAGAAGAGATCTAAGAATAATCTCCAAGGACAATGAAAAAGTGGGAAGAAAAGTGAAGAACTTGGGATCAGTGAATGTTCTACATTATTTTTTGAGTAAAAATGTTATAACTTTATGAAGAGAACCAGGGATCACTGATGTAAATGACTGAGTACTAAGAGAGTATAAAAGAATTGGGTAGATATCCGGCTATGCTTCACAGTACCTGAATGACTACCTTTTGATTAGTAGCTAAAGTGCATCCTGCAGTGACAGCAATACTTTTGCTTGATATGCCACTTATTGGTTTATTTTTTCTCAGCCCCAAATTCACCTGTTTTGACTGCTCAGTGAGAATAAATCTGGGCCCTTTAATTATGCTTTCCTTTTTCATCTGGCACAGAAGTTTTGTCAATATAGGGCTCTGAGGAGTCATTGCAGGAGGTAAAGGTTTTGTTTCCCAGTTCTGATTCTCTCTCTCTCTCTCTATTTTTCTACAACATGCTTGGTTTCTTCAACACCAGGATCTAACAGCACTCGCGGCTTCTTCAGTGCTTAGCTCCTGTGGTGCGGGTGCATATCAGCCAGCAGCACTCAGAAACCCAGTAGCATCTTCCAGCATTCCCTCCTGATTTTGTATGGTTTTTTTTTTTTTTCAGAGTGCCTAAGGTAAAGACACCTTGTGAGCAGCTTTCCTCAGCACCCCAGAGGGAGAATTTTCTGCAAGTTCTGCCGGCATGGCACCACAAGACTTCTCTGTCACCCAGTGAGCATGGCTGTGCTCACAAGTCTGAACTGCAGCTCTGAGAGGCAAACCAGGAGGCCCTTTCTTGGATGTTCCATCTCAGCTGCTTTTTACTACTAATTCTGTATTTTTTCAGTTCCCTTTTATTAGTATTAACCAATTCCTTGTTGCTTCAATCCCATTATATTAATAGCTAATAATTCTTTATATTAAGCTTTCTTGTTATAATTACCTTGTGTTTTATCTGTCTTGGTTGGCCCAAACTGATACACCTTCCAATTAGTTGGCTATTAGATAAAAGCTTCCAGCTGCTGTACTGAGCAAGTTTTTCACTAAGTATTTACTGTGTATTATATTTGTGTCAGGTACTAGGGATATACAGCAAAGAATATGTATGTAGACCCCATCCTAGCCCTCAACAAATTTAAACCCTACTTACATAGATAGAATGTAAACAGGACATTATAATACATTCTGTTATGTCCCGGTAGAGGCATATTGCATACTGAATTGAAAGGAGAAATGACAGGATGATAGAAGCTGGAACATTATATTCTTAGTCATATGGAAAGATATTATACTTCTGAATAGGTGTGTGCACTATAAATAAAATCAAAGAGAGAACGTTTCAGAAAAGCAAAACAAGAAAGTATTTTGTGAGCATCAGAACGTTGGATGATGGTATGAGATCTCTCAAGCATGATGAGCTTCCTGGCTCTAAAGTATTTAAGCAGAGACCAAATAGTCATCTTATAGATTTAACTTTGGGTCAAATGATTTTCAATGCGCTCTTCAACCTTTTGTTTCTATGACTATAAAACTAAGTTACAGTTACTTTATCACAGCATATCTGCTTTTTATCCTATGCACCACAGCCCACCCAATTTTATTTTATTCTGCCTTTATAATAATTATAAAACTAAAGAACTTATTCTCAATTTCTTCTTAAACTTTGTTCAACACATAGAATTTCCTATTGACAGATGTTATTCAAATCAGTCTTCTAATATCTTTATAATTTCTTGTCCTACACATTCCATACTTGTCTTTTGTATATCTGTGTATCAGGTCTTCCTATGCTCTGTAACAAAGCATCCAATTTTTCAGTGGCTTCTAATAATTTGTTTTCATTCTTGTAGTGGTTACCCTAAAGATTGTCCTATGCATTCCTAACAACAGCATAATATAAATTATTTTCCCGTTACCTAAATAGAAATACTTGAGTCTTTGAAACATTTAAGTGTTCTCTTCTACCATTTACATTTTTGTTGTCATACATTTTAGAAAAACACAAATTGAGGAATTGTGTTTTGGTCAAAGCCTTCTCAGTTACAGATAAGAGATTTTAGTAGGGTGTCCAGAACTGCTACTTTTGCTCAATTGTAGGTTCTGGGCTATCCCTGTGTTTCAAGTCAGGATAGTAGCAGTACCCAAATTATTCTTGAAATACAGAGCAGTCCCACTTGCCAGGGATAGTTCCAAAAACTTTTTACACATCAGCAAATTAATTATTTGATATAAACCTCAGTGAAATCTGAAATTCCCTGAGACTCCAGATGGTACTGAATCTTTTTAAACTTTCAATTTTCATTCCAAGAAGAAAGTGAGTGTCTAGAAAATGCCATTGTGAACCCATGTATAGAGGAAAAAACGGATGATGAAACACTTTTGGGAAACTTCTATTGGAATATGATCTATATATATACATGTTCAGGTAAAACCAAGTTGTTCCAGTAAAGAAAAGGCTTACAAAATACTTTATGAAAAGCTATCTGTATTCCCAGTGTAGATCTCCCTGACCTACTGCCACTCAGGTTATCCTAGATTAGGTGAGCCCATGGTTCTTAACCATGACAAGTGTAGATCCATGCAAGAGTAATCAGATCTAGAATGACCTCTTGCTATCTGTAATTGTAACTGCATCCCTCAAGGTTGCCAGTGGTCCATCATGATTAGAAATATTAAAATACATGTCGACCTGCTTTTTTAAAAAAAAAAAACTTTACTTTCCTCTCAGATACAAAGTTGAGCTGCTGTATAAGGGGTTGTGGAAATTAATGAATATTCCTTAAGTTCTAGAAATTGTGTTGGGCACATTTATACATTATTTCAGATAAACTTGGCTTAATATGCAAAACAGATATTATCAACCCCTTCCTATAGATGAACAAACTAAGACAGAAATAAGTAAAGTGTTCTAGAAATTGTGTTGGGCACATTTATACATTATTTCAGATAAACTTGGCTTAATATGCAAAACAGATATTATCAACCCCTTCCTATAGATGAACAAACTAAGACAGAAATAAGTAAAGTGGTAAAACCAGAGTCTGAACACAGATCTCTCTTGACCCCACATTCATAGCCATTCCACTTCATTAGCTGGCCTTTCTATTTTGATTTGTGATTGTTACAGAAAAAAAATTGTTAAAAGATTATGGGATATGTCTTGGTATGAAGTTAAAGATTTTATGTTAGACTTGTTAATTTTTAGGATTGAGCTATAGCAAACAGAATGGATGTCATCAAGCATAGTTAGTGTAAAGTGAGTCTAATTTTTTCCCAGGAATGGTAGCATATGTTTTGTTGCTCAGTGAAATTACTGACCATGCTCTCTTCTGAGTCAGGGACATATTCTAAGATGTATAACTTTGTTTTGATAAACTTCTAGCAAGAAGAATTAGCTGTGCTCTCTTTATCTGGTAGTCTGATAGCATTATCTGTGGGACTTTTTTATGGGGCAGATGTGGGTATTTTGCTTCTTCTAATAGGTTATGCCTCAAGCAACTGTAACTCTTTTTCCAATTATCCTAATAGTGATTTCCAAAGACATAAAATATATTAATTGTTAAGGCTGTCACTTACTCCACATTGCCCTTGGCATAGAAAGTGATAAGAGAATATACATTAAAAAGCATCTAAATGTGTGTTCAAGTTGGACACTCTTAATCCTTACCCATTAAGGAAAATTGAAGTGATTTAGTGGGGCACAGATCACCACCTTAGGAACACACGAGTGAGTGAAAGATTGAGGATTATATTGTAAAAAATGGGGGAGGTAAACTAACAGTTTCCAGGTAAGAATCCTGGGGCAAACTTAAGAAATTATTAGAGAGAAGCATTGCTAACGGCATTAAAGCTTTTGATAAATTAGTAAGAATGACCCAGGTTAACCCATAAATTAGCTAAGTCAACTATCAGTGTTTTTCATGGGAGCAACACATAGCCAGAAAACAAAATTTCAGTTTTGATTTGTAGGCCCATTTCTGTATGTTCAAAATGTATTGGAGTTTTAAATCATCTTCCTGATATACTCCACATTTCTTCTCCTATACTTCTAACATATATTGCTATGCATTTTATCAACATCCATTCTCTCTGAATACTTTTTATTTCTTAGCATATTTTATTTCAGGCATACTCCTATATGATGTACATTTATTTTTCTTTTAAACTGCATATACCTTGCAGCATAATCTAAATAGAAGAATCCTAGTGAATGTTTCCAAAATGTTAATACTACTTATAATTTCTGGATATCTTTCTTATAATACAATTCCTAAACAGCTCCAATCCATTATAAACAAGGCATAATAAAATATATATGCAAATATATAGATTAAAAATAAATTAATATTTTACCTTCACTTCAGAGTATTTTTAGAGATTTTAAAACATCATTATATAATGAAATTTTGTTTAAAAGCACTGGCCATTCGTGATTAGCAATTAGATTTCTGATCATTTAAGAAAGTTAAGCAGTAGTATCTCTTTTCTATGGTTCCAAGAGTTCAAGTCTCTTCAGAAATTCAAAATGTCGTGTAAAGGTTATAAATTTGGTCATATAGTATAACTTAGTATTCCCAAGAGAAGAATTAAATTAGAATTTCTTTCTGAATCTACTGACATGATAAGTCCAAACTATGACATTCTGCCCTTATTCATTTTCTTGCATTGTTGAGATTCACTTAATTTTATGTTATCTATCCCCATTCAAATTTGAGGGAACTTTTTTTTTGTTTAGATTACCATTGCATTTGTGAGCAGTAGGTTAATGATATTTCTATTTGAATATAGAATTCCTTTCATTTTTATTATTTCGTGATCCTATTTATTCAGAAGTTAATTGACTTCCTTAAAAAAATTTGAGTATTCGGTAAAAAATAGGCATGTTGTGAACATTTCTTGTTATCAACTCTCTGAAGATAATAAGTTAGTAGGCCTATTTTACTATAATTAGACTAAATTAATTCAAGTCAATTAATGAAAGCAAAATGGAGTCCATTTTTATTATTTCCACATGATAAAAATGAAATTCCAAGTTAAACTTGGAAAAGTTTGGTTGCTTTAAAATACTATAGCATTCAGGCATATAGAGATTTGCTTGAAACCTGGGAGCATTATTGCTGTGCATCCTCTGGTTGTGACACACACGGAGATATCAGGTTGAAACTAACACCACATTGATTAAGTGTGTAGAGTCTTCATGAAAATGGTCAGTACACATAAATATTCGGTGAGCTAAAAATTATTTTACATCTGGAACTAATTTAAATAATATAAAACAGCATTTTATTTCATTTCATTGGCTACATATCACAAAATTAAAATAATTTTTCAAAATCCAAAGAATTGGGGAGCGAATGGAATAAGAAATAAGAGCCTTTAAGTATTCTAAAGTAAAGCATCTCTGTATGACACTAACCTTCCAGTATTAATCATCTTCTGTGTGTGGCTTCAGGTTTCAGATTCCACTAATTTGAAAGAGCATCAGTCTACTGAACAACGGAGAGGAATGTTTTTTCAGAATCAGGATGTAAACCCTCTTTTGACAATCTGAAGTGTGATTTTCCCAGAGGTAATCCATTTCAAATCAACATGACTACTCATTTTAATTAGTTGCAGGCAGTTTTGTAAATTAAATTCCCTCTTCTGAAGTCAAAATTCCAGAAAGAGAATGCTTTCATTTTGCTAATTGCTGAATGAGTTTCCAGGACAAGGTAGAATGAAGGAAGGGGTTTCTAATCAGAAGGCACCTCTTAGAAGGCACACACCTGTGGCTGTTGAGCAGCATCTTAGTAGTGCTAGAATGTTATCACACTGAGTGTACATGCTTGCAGTTATCTCTCAACCCATACTAATAGATTCAGTTCAAATTAAAGACAATTATTTTTCCCCCTTCAGTCATATGCCTTTATGATTCTGACTTGAACCGGACATATGTGATGTTATTTGAATTAAAGTATGATCTAATAACCCAATACAAGACCTGATGTTTTAAAGTACAGCATTCTAATCCCTTTTGTGATATTCGCTCACTTAGTGGCCTAAGGCAAAAATCTTTGTCTAGGTTTCAAAGACATATGAAAGTGCGTGTAAACACAGAAATCACACACACCCTCAAAAACCCCTCTACCTCAATCAAAGGAAAGTACTTGCTTGACATTCAATTCACATCTGAAAGAAAACTTAGAACTGGTTTCTCTATGCAAGTAACATTTTTGAAGGCTTCTTCATACCTGAACATCTGCAACATCTGCTATCCTTGGAAATGGCTTTAGGCAATTCTCAGAAGGATTCTCAAGGACAGACTGACCCCTGGAGGCAGAGAGAGCTCTCTTTTGGCCAGACCTGGCTTTGGTAATTCCCAGATATCGGGTAAAGAACTCTGACAAGTGAGGATGAGATTCGTGGAAAATTCCAATGTGTACCTCACTTGCCTCCCTACCTTCTCTCTCCACATTCTCTAAAGTATTTGAAGACAAGGTAATGAAATAATAGGTGATAGAATACAAATATTTTTGAAATCACGAGCCACTGAACCATAAACTCCATGAGGGCAGAGATTTGTTCTATTTATCTTTATAACCTCATCTCTTGGTGAAGTGCCTTGGACTTAGCACTAAATAAAAGTCTGTGGAAGGATTAAATAAACAATTTAATAAATCTCGTCTAATTTCTTTTTTTTACAAAGATTAAGTAAATTGCACAAGGTCCTATACTTAGCAGAAGACATGAATGTTGGCCGAACATCCATCAAAAACAATATGGCCAGGATAAAAGTTTAAAAACATTTAGCCTGAGAGAAGAGTAAGAAGCAGCCCCATGGAACAGGGAGTAACCGTAGTTATTTTTATGTCAGCCCTCAATCACTGCTCCCCTCATTTCTATCTTTGGAGTGGCTTTGATGATTCTTTTCAGAAGGAATCCATAAACTTCACTGGCTTCATATCAACATGAAAAGGGAAGGGGTGGGGGAGGTACCGCTTGCTCTGTGTGGCTCATAAGCTTTAGGCCAAAACACAGTCATTATGAGAAAACTTTAGCTTCTTCAAGATTACTCCCTATTGACCAACGACTCAAACTAGTCTAAGATATTGAATATTGTTAACTGACAT
Source organism: Colobus angolensis palliatus (assembly GCF_000951035.1). Lineage (NCBI taxonomy): Eukaryota > Metazoa > Chordata > Mammalia > Primates > Cercopithecidae > Colobus > Colobus angolensis. The sequence continues at coordinate 5,778,847 of NW_012115644.1, forward strand.
TACCTGTGGTAAGTCATAGTTTAAGTATTATTTGATCAGTTACTTAAACCTTAATGCCAATAAGTGAATCATGTAAGAGAAATTTTGGTTGTGGAAAGAACACAAAGTTATTGTAGTTTTGATCACTAAATACTTGTTAAGGCTTTAGCAAAGCAAAGGCAGAATGTTTTCCCCTAATAATTCAATATATGATATCCCCCCAAAAGGATGAAGTTAGTAAAAAAAAATCATTTTATTTTGTTTATTTTGTTTTGTTTTAACACCATTTGAAATTATATTGTGGGTAGGGCTCTGTATTTTTCTTTGCTGCTTAAGGTCTGTTATGAGCTCATGAAGGTACCCATGTGTTTAGTGTGATAGCATTAGAAAAAAGGAATAGATAAGACTTTATAAACTTCATTATCCTATTAGAACCAATCATGCTTTCTCTCCATTTAAGTTAGGCTCTAGGGAGAAGTCTTTAAGTCGAGAAAAACTCACCTGCAAATCTAAGCTGAACTTCTCATCTTTCTCGCCCCACAAATATGTAGTCTAACTTTTTATATACCTCTAAATTCTTGCTTCAAACTCTTAACTCTTCAAATCTCCTCAATTCTTACTTTCTCTGTTCACATAATTTAGAATTAGTCTACAATGACAGTCACATTCATTTCTTCTCTTTCTTGAGAAAAAAGTTTCTTTTCTGATTATAAAAGTAATTTTATGCTCCAGGTATAAAACAAAGACAATTATAAAGAAAAAAAAATTGCTAATTCTACTACCAAAGAAAACTACTACTAACATTTTATAAATTTTATTCTTGGATTTAATAGCCTATACTATATATTTCTTTTCAAAGTTTGCTTTTCTCACATAATACGATGCTTTTCCCTCATCCATGGGATATGTTTCAAGACTCCTAGTGGGTGCCTGATGCCACAGATAGTACAGAACACTGGATATTATATATTATGTCTTTTCTTACATATACATACCTGTTAAAAAGTATAATTTATAAATTAGGCACAGTAAGAGATTAACAGCAATAATTAATAATAAAATAAAACAATTAGACCAATATAGCAAAAGTTATGTGAGTGTGGCCTCTCTCTCCCTCTCCCTCTCTCAGAATATCTTGTTGTATCTAATATTTTCAGATTGTGGCAACTGAAACCACAGGAAGCAAAATTGCAGATAAGAAGGGACTACTTTGTAACATTTTGATATTTTGATACTTTTGTTTTAATGCTTTCTTGCTGACTTTTAACTTCTTTTGTTTCTCTAACTTTTTAAGTATTGAGTGCATTAGTGAATATGCTTTTAATTTTTATAAGTTCTACTGGTGATACTTTATTTTTTAAAAAATATTTTAAACATATTTATCTAGTTACCAAAATCATGAATGATTTATATTATTTGAAACTATACTAACCTATTTTCAGCCCTTCCAACCTCTTGTCACCATCTCACCTCATTTTCCAGGCTTCATTACTTTAATTAAGGAAATTATTAAAAAAGAGTATCACTATCAAAATTTTATTTTTGATTATTTACTATTTTTAAATATATATTTTAAAATTTGCAAATATATTTAAGAAGAAATTTAGAAGAAGTATCCCACCTTAACCCTACTTGACTAATTTAAATGAATATCATCATAACTTTTGCTATAAGTTTACCTCCTTTGGTTTCTTAATTTAGATTGAGCTTCTTAATGTTTGAATGTACCTTTAAGGTTTTCTCCTGCCGTTTTGATGGTAAGCATCTTTGTTATTGAGATTGATTGAGTTTTTTTTTTTTTAACCCATTCTATCTACAAACTTAATTGCAATATCTTCAATTGTGTAGCTGGTCAATCCTTCTGTTTCAGGTATTTTTATTGTTGTTATTGATGATCTTTCTTTCCCTAGAGGAATTCAAAGATAATACAGCAGAAACCAACTTTCATTGATTTCTCTTTGACATCTTTAAATAAGCCTCAGGGGAATGTATAACCCACTAAGACTGGGCTAAGACCCTTCAAGCCAGTAGAAATCTTGGCTCATATGCAACACAGAGATGTCATTTTCCTCTGCCCATGCTTAGCAGATTCCTGCTTCCCTCTTTTCCTTTATGAGCCACTATTTATTAGCTCTGCATTTAAAAGATAAAAAGAAAGTTTTAGAAAAAATCTGATTTCAATGATTGAAAGGTCAGCCAAAACTTATAAAAACAGAAATCTTATTTAATGCTCCAATAATACTATTATATTGCTATTAAAATTTTAGTTTATATATAATCCTACTGAACTTCAGTATACATTGTTTTCATATCATGATGTTGTTTTTAATCTCTGCTAACTTCTTAGTCAGTGTTTTTTTCTTTCTATTTCAAAGAACCACAGTGTATTAGTTTGTTTTTATACTGCTATAAAGATACTACCTGAGTAGTATCTTTGCTGAGATAAAATAAAGATCTTTACTTTATTACCTGAGACTAGGTAATTTATAAAGAAAAGAGGTTTCCTTGGCTCACAGTTCTGCATGGCTGAGGAGGCCTTAAGAAACTTACAATCATGGCAGAAGTTGAAGGGGAAGTAAGGCACCTTCTTTGCAAGGCATCAGGAGAGAGAAAACTAAGAAGGAACTTCCAAACACTTATAAAATTATCAGAACTCATGAGAACTCACTCACGATCATGCGAACAGCAGGGGAAAATTGCCCCTACGATCCAATCACCTCCCTCCCTCCCTCAATATCTGGGAATTACAGGTCCTCCCTCTACAAGTGGGAATTACAGTTTGAAATGAAATTAGGGTGGGGACACAGAGCCAAACCATATCACACAAACCCTTGTTTTATATTTTACAGATTTTATAACAATTCTATAAAATCTTTCTACAATCCCCATGTTATTTCATTTTATGAGGTCTGTTTCTCCTTTGAGTCTTCCAAATGTCAGTGCCATATTCTTATAATCAAGTATGTGTAAAATATATATTTTCAGGATGGATTATTTCTTATTTATTCTGAAACTATGACAGCTCTCATTAAATAAATTAGCTCAATCCTCAAAAATTATCAAAACCACATACACATAAATATGTTAGTCAATAGAATATGGAGACTGACTTGCACCCATTCTCTATGCACATATTTAACTTTCTTAGATATAAGGCTGTAAGTGCGGCAGAAACACACAACTCATTCCAAATCCAATCTTTGGAGGCATGCATCTAGTGAAATTTTCATGTCCTGAAATGAGAGTTTCTTTCACCCAATTTCTTAGAACCCTGTGTTTGACAACCAATTCCTAGTTTTCATCATAAATTTTGTTTGTAGGGCATGTACTCACAGATAATACACCAGCAGAGAGACATAGAGTTGAGGAATAAGAGAAAAGAGAAATAGAGGCAGAAGGTTGTAGAAGGGGCTTCTGGAGTTTTTAAGTTGGTTCAGAGCTTGCATTTTGGGAACAGAGAATTGATTGTGGGAATAGTGAAGAATATTTCCATTCACTTTCAGGTAAGGAGGTTTGTTTTTATCCTGTAGTGCAGTATGATTGGTGTTTTCAATCCAGTTATATCAGCCTTGCTGCTAATGGAAATTTTTCCCTAATTCTGGCATTAGAATAACACTCAGCACTGGCTTTCAGTATCATTTTAAGTTTACTAATTTTGATGCCTTCTTAAACATTATAGTAGGAATTGGACAAAATTACATCAGGAGATACTAACCATCTTAAATTAGAATCTACTCTACCATTAATTTTTCATCCCAAGCTGACATAAGTAAAAAAGGAAATATATTACCTCACATATATAGAAGTTCATGCATGGAGTTTTCATGTACGGCTAGTTTATGAACTCAAATGATGTATTTGGTTCTTGCATTTTTCATTTCCCAGTCTTTCATATCTACTTTCCTCTGTCGATTTTGTTTCAAGCAGAATTTTCTATGAGTGGCACTCAGAAACTAAATTTAAATTCCTCTCCTATGCCAACCACAAAATAAAATGAGCTTTTACCTCTGAGATCACTGGCCACTTTGAGTCAAGTGTCCATCTGTGAACCAATTTCTGTGGTCAAGGTGATGTGGAACTTTGACCAGTTCTGGGTCAATCAGGGCATCCAAGCTGAAAACCAAGAACTGAGCCAGTCCCACTCAAAACACATGAAGTACAGCACATGGAGATAATTTTGAAAAGGAAAATGAAAGTAGATTTTCTTGACAAATGTAATTTATTAAACATTTGTGGGCTTACTTTCTATTTGGATTCATTGAGTTCCATGAGCTAGTGACTAAAGACAGAGATCCTGCAGAATCATGGTCCTTGAATCTAGAGCCCAGCAGTGTCTAAAGACTAAGTTTTTTCTGCTTTCCACTATTCTCAGAACAATATGCAAATATAGCATAGTATATGGTGGTATAGTCAATCTGCTTCATTATACCATGGTGCATTTAAATTTATGACTCTACAGTGATGGCAATTGTTCTTTGATTGGAAGAGGAAAAATAGCAGGAAATATTGGGGAGGCTTTCTTCATGCCCCAGCATTATCACACTTTCACTCTCATCTTTCTGCTTTTGCTGAAACTAACTATAGCTGAGGCATAGATTTTAGGTGTTTTTTTTTTTCAATTTTCCAAGGATTAATGTTATTGGATTCTAATCCATATAGATTTGCTTGTTCACAAAGAGAAGAGGCCTCTGAAAGTTTTTCTACCAAATTCCTAAAACTCCAGCCCTGATTATTGTATTATCTAGGTTCCAAGATACAGCTGACCATTTAATGAATGTTTTGCTACCACATAATCAGCATCGCAGAATTCCTAGCCTAGAATGGAGGGATACTCATTGTCCTCTATGTATGCTGACTCAGTCAATTTTACATTATATACCCTATTGCCTTATTACTCCATGAACTGAGCCCCATAAAGGAGAACTGTTTCACCATAAAACAAATCTGAAATACTATTACTTGAAGAGAGCGACTCAATTCTGGGCAGACAAAAATGATGGCTTTACAATATAAGCAACTACTATGTTAAGACAGTGTGATAAAAGAAGGAAAAATAATACAGGCACTTCACAAAAGAATCTTCAGTCAAGTATCTGTGTGTAGAGAGCAGAGGAAAGAGAGCAGCCATAAAACATCAGAATTTTACATGGCAAAGTAAGGTGAATGTCTTAAGAAAAGTGACAGTAAAGGAGGTAAACAGTAATTGGAGAGAATTACGAAGACGTTATATCAATGAAAGCATTTGAGAAAACTTGTAAAATTATACAGCCTTTTGAAAGTAGTGTAATGACAGAAAAATCACTACAGGCTGAAAAGACAATATGAAAACGTAGAAAAACATGAGGTCATTTTCATATCCAATTGTGTCTCCTGGTCTTTGTTCAAAAAGCACAGGTCACCTATTCTAACTCCTTTTCAGCTGACAACAAATCAGTATCTTTAAAAATATTTGACATACGTTTGCCTCTCTAAGGCAAGCAGATCAACTCTCTTCTTTATGGGTATTCCAAGAAAAAAAGCAAAATTTGCATTATACTTTCCTTAAATAAGAAGATATTCATCACTTTTAACTAACAGGACATTTTACAAGAGGAATATTGTATATCTCAAGCAGTTCACAACTGTGACACACTTGATCAACTCTTAGACCCAGTATTCCTACATATCTCATCTTTTTGTCTTTAATACACTATTATTTAAACATCAATATTAAGGGCTTCTCAAATATTGTGCCCTCATATAGAGGGTTACCATATAGAGCTAGCTATGGTCTTAGTTCCAAGAATGCTGACCAATTGCTTGTGTTTGGGTCTCTTTTATAATTTCTTAAGAACTAGCTCAACTGAAATAAAGCAACCCAGAGGTTAAAATGTAACTCTTTAATTTACTCCTGGAAGCAAAGAGAGTCTGAGAAACACTGCCACTAGTTATTTCAGAAGTAGTACTAGCAGAAAACACAGAGTCAAAATTACCAATAAAAGAGATAGTTCCTGGTTCTATATTTGCTAATGAAACAACTCCCCAGCACTTTTGTGGACTGAGAAGCAGAACTGACCACAAAGTACAAAAAAGAAAAAACAGAAGCCAGGAAAGAAGGCAAAAAAAAAAAAAAAAAACTTATCCATCTTAGGCGAGGCACCCACAATGGTAAATGCCAAGTATGAATGTGTATGGGTGCATATATGCATGACTAGAGAGCAGAGGCATGTTCACAAAAAGGGAAGAGGCAAGTTTGATTAAAACTTACAATGCAGAGAAGTAGAATTATTAGAAATGTAGCTAGAAAAGTAGGTAGTGGTCATGCTGGAAAGAATTTTTGATTCTCAGGTGAGAATTTCTTAATTTGGGGGAAAACATAGAACCTTTGAAAGTTTGTGATTAGGGGATTTAATATAATCAGAATTACCTATTGAAAGATGACCCCAGTAATGAACTACAGAAGTAATCCCAGCACTTTGGGAGGTCAAGGCGAGTGGATCACCTCAGATCAGGCATTTGAGACCAGCGTAGGCAACATAGCAAAACTCCGTCTCTACTAAAAATACAAGAAAATTAGCCAGATATGGTTGCACACACCTGTAATCCAGGCTACTCAGGAGACTGAGGAAGGAGAATCACTTGAACCCAGGAGGCGGAGGTTGCAGTGAGTCGAGATTGCGCCACTGCACTCCAGCCTGGGCAACAAGATGGAGATTCTGAAAATAAAAATAATAAAAATAAAATAGAACGATGATTCTAGTAACGGCACTTGGGTAGATTGTAGCTGGAGGAAATAGAAGGTGAAAATAGTCATGCACGTAATTAAAGGTAAGGTGAAAGATGGCCAACCAAATGTAGACAGCTGCCACCAAGGGACTGAAATGACTGGTGAACGCCTAACAGATCTTCAGAGGGAAGGCAGCAAGAGTGGACAAAGGGAAGACACAGAAGCTTGGCTGAAGGGGGAGGAAGCTGGGAACCCTGCCCGAGACTACTGAGCACTGGGATTCAGCCCTTGCCCCCAGTGAGTCCAGGGGAGTGAGTGAATTGAACAGGCAAGGAGCAACCCACTCTTGTCAAAGGCCTCTGTAATCCTAGCAGGAGGAGATCTTCAGCCACAACACGCAAGTTGGCAAAGAGAGCTGCTTAGACAAGCAGTAGAGGCAGCAGGCCAGGTGATGCAGAACTCAGAGACTTTGGTGCAAGAGCATGCACAGCAGAACATGGCCAGGAAAGGATAACTCCTAATCTTGATTGCTATCACAGGAGACTTTAGCCCTAGGAGAACTGTCAGACTAAACTCTGCAGGGTGGTCTTGCTCATCAAATGGGGTCAGTACAATCTGAGCACCCCTTGATCTCCTGGCCTCTCCCAAGGCCGGGTCTGGCCATGCCTGCTGCAGGGCAGCCTTGGGTTCCCTGGAGGCCCACATGATAGCTATTGCGCTGGTAGACCATGCCTTCACCTGCAAAGAGCTCTAGTGGGGCAGCTCCCATGGCCACACACCAACTCACTTGTTCACTTCTCACATTTCAGCTTTCCCTAAGACCACGGCATACCCCCACATTGCTTTGCCTGAAGGTTTGTGCATGGCAGATTTTGCTTTCCTTGCCCCACCAGTGCATGCACATGTGTACATGCACCCTGCCCTGTCACTGCTGCTGTGGGATTATAGTCTGCCCTGCTCCCCCTGTATGGCTGCCATTGCAGTTGGAGCCTTGGCAGGCATAGGGCAAGCTAGCCCTGCTTTAACCAGTGCCCTGCCCTTGAACCAGTTTCATTCTGCTGCCAGAATGAAACTCTGCATAGAGAACAGTGGACTTGTTCCTACCCTGAGTAACCGCTCCTGCCTATGGCCCACAGAAAGAGCAAAGAAATCTTTGTCTGTCAGCAGCATCCTGCCATTTTGCTAACACCACCACCAGCATGGTGGCACACATAGTCACCAAAGAGCCATCCCTGCAGCTGTGCTGCCCCTGCCACTATGGTGAATACCTGCATGGAATCAGGCACCCTGGCACTCACTAGCACCCTGTTGCAACAAATGAGCCTGCATCCTGCCATGCTGCTGCTCGTGCTGCTGCTGGCACATGCTAACAAGGACCAAACCTGCTGCCACCACACTGTCAAAGGCTTCCACTAAACCACTCGCTGTAGTATAGTGACCAGAGGCCTGATAGTACCTTGGGCACCCCAGTGCAGTGGATTCCTAAATTCGAGAAACCAGAGAAAAAAGTTCAAACCCAGTACAAGTCCTCCAGAGTTATAGTATACAGTCAGGAGTTGGGAGCTGAGTGTTGGCCCCTTAAAACCTTCCAGAAATAAATCCAGTCAGCTGAATTCACCTTATATCACAATCAAACCCCCAAAGTCATCAAGAGGATTAAAAAAATCCAAAGATCAGCAACCTCAAAGACTGAAGAAACATCAGCTCACAAAGATGAGAAAGAATAAACACAAGAATTCTGACAATTCAAAAAGCAGAGTACATTCTTTCCTCTGAAAAACCACATCATCTCTACTACAAGGGTCCTGAACCAGATTGAGAAGGCTGAATTATAGAAATATAACTCAGAATATGGATAATAATGAAGATTATTGAGATGCAGGAGTACACTGAAACCCAATTCAAGGAAGTTAAGAATCACAATAAAATCACAAAGGAGCTGACAGAAAAAAAAAAAAATAGCTAGTATTGAAAAGAATGTAACTGACCTGAAAGCACTGAAAAACACATAACAAGAATTTAATAGGGGCCAGGCGCAGCGGCTCATGCCTGTAATCCCAGCACTTTCAGAGGCCGAGACAGGTAGAGCACGAGGTCAAGAGATCAAGACCATCCTGGCGAACATGGTGGAACCCCGTCTGTTCTAAAAATACAAAAAATCAGCTGAGTGTGGTGGCGGGTGCCTGTAGTCCCAGCTACTTGGAAGGCTGAGGCAGGAGAATGGCATGAACCCAGGAAGCGGAGCTTGCAGTGAGCGAAGATTGTGCCACTGCACTCCAGCCTGGGCGACACAGCAAGACTCTATGTCAAATAAATAAATAAGAGAATCTAATAATGCAATCACAGTATTAATAGCAGAATAGGCCAAGCAAAGGAAAGCCTCTCAAAGCTTGAAGACTGGCTTTCTAAAATAAGACAATCAGACAAAAATAGAGAAAAAAGAATGAAAGGGAATAAACAAAACTTCCTAGAAATACAGTATTATGTAAAGAGACTGGATCTACAACTCATTGGTATCCCTAAAAGAGACAGGGAGAATGCAACCAACTTGGGAAACATGCTTCAGGATATCATCCATGAGAAATTTCCTAACATAGCTAGAGAGTCCAACATTCAAATTCAGGAAATGGAGAGAACCCCAGTTAAGATACTTCACAAGAAGACCATCCCTAAGACACATAATCATTAGATTCTCCAAAGTTGAAATGAAAAAGAAATGCTAAAAGTAGCTGGAGAGAAAGGTCAGGTCACCTACAAAGGGAAACCCATCAGACTAACAGCAGACCTGTCAACTGAAACTCTACAAGCCAGAAGACATTAGAGGGGTATATTCAACTCTTAAAGAAAAGAAATTTCAACCCAGAATTTTATATCTAGCCAAACTAAGCTTCATAAGTGAAGGAGAAATAAGATCCTTTTCAGATAAACAAATGCTGGAGAATTCATTACTACCTGACCTACCTTACAAGAGCTCCTGTAGGAAGCACTAAACATGGGGAAAAAAAGACCATTACCAACCACTACAAAAACACACTTAAGTACACAAACCAGTGACACTGTTAAGCAAGTACACTAACAAGTCCACATAATAATCAGCTACCATCATGATGACAGGACCAAATCCACATATATCAATACTAAACTTGAATATAAATGGGCTAAACGCCCCAGTGAAAAGGCACAGAGTGGCAAACAGAATGAAGAACCAAGACCCATTTGCATTCTCTCTGCAAGAGACCCACCTCACACACAATGACACCCATAAGCTCAAAATAAAGGAATGAAGAAAAATCTACCAAGCAAATGGAAAATAGAAAAAGCAGGGGTTGTAATCCTAATTTAAGACAAAACACACTTTAAACCAACAAAGATCAAAAGAGACAAGGGCATTGAACAATGGTAAAGCGTTCAATTCAACAAGAAGACCTACTTATTCTAAATACATATGCACCCAACACAGGAGCACCCAGATTTGTAAATTCTTAGAGACCAATGAAGAGACTTAGATATTCACACAATAATAGTGGGAGATGTTAACACCCCACTGACAGTATTACATAGATCATGGAGGCAGAAAATTAATCAGGATATTCAGAACCTGACTCAGCACTGGATCAAATGAACCCTTTTAGACATCTACCAAACTCTTCACCCAAAAACAATGGAATATACATTCTTCTCAGTGACACATGGTACATACTCTAAAACTGACCACATAATCAAACATAAGAAACACTCTTCAGCAAATGCACAAGAACTGAAATCATAACGACCATCCATTGAGCCACAGAACAATTAAATTAGAAGTCAACACTAAGAAATTCACTCAGACCCAAACAATTACATGGAAATTGAATATCCTGCTCCTGAATGACTTTTGGGTAAATAATGAAATTAAGGCAAAAATCAAGAAGCTCTTCGGAACTAATAAGAACAAAGATAAAACATACAAGAATCTCTGGGATACAGATAAGGCAGTGTTAAGAGGGAAATTTATGACTGGGCACAGTGGCTCACGCCTGTAATCCCAGCATCTTGGGAGGCCAAGGCAGGTGGATCACATGATCAGGAGATCGGGACCATCCCGGCTAACACGGTGAAACCCAGTCTCTTCTAAAAATACAAAAAATTAGCCGGGCATGGTGGCGGGCGCCTGTAGTCCCAGCTACTCGGGAGGCTGAGGTGGGAGAATGGCGTGAACCCGGGAGGCAGAGCTTGCAGTGGGCCAAGATTGCACCACTGCACTCCAGCCTGGGCGACAGAGCGAGACTCTATCTCAAAAAAAAAAAAAAAAAACAAAAGGGAAATTTATTGCACTAAATGTCTACATCAAAGGTTAGAAAGATCTCAATTTAACAATGTAACATCACAACTAAAATAACTAGAGAACCAAGAATAAACCAACTCCAAAGCTAGAAAAAGACAAGAAATAACCACGATCAGAGCTCAACTGAAGGAGAGTGAGTCACCAAAAAAAAAAAAAAAAAAAAAATTCAAAATATAAGTGAATCCAGGAGCTGGTTTTTTGAAAGAAATAATAAAACATATAGGCCAGGTGTGGTGACTCACACCTGTATTCCAGCACTTTGGGAGGCCAAGGTAGGCAGATCATCTGAGGTCAGGAGTTCAAGACTGGTGAAACCCTATCTCTACTAAAAATACAAAAATTAGTCAGGTGTGGTGGCAGATGCCTGTAATCCCAGCTACTTGGGAGGCTGAGGCAGGAGAATTGCCTGAATCCAGAAGGCAGAGGTTGCAGTGAGCTGAGATTGAGCCAGTGCACTCTAGCATGGGCAACAGAGTGAGACTCTTTCTCAAAATAATAATAATAATGATAAAATATATAGACTATTAAATATATAGACAAAAAAGAAAGAAGAAGATCTAAATAAAATTAGAAATGATGAAGAGGATGTTACTGGTGACTTCATAGAAATAAAAATAACCATCAGAAACTACTATGAACACTTTTATGTACACAAACTAGAAAATCTAAAAGAAATGGATAGATTTCTGGACACATGCCGCTCCCAAGATTGAGCCAGGAAGAAATTGAATCCCTGAACAGACTAATAATGAGCCCGCAAATTAAATCAGAAATAAATAGCCTACCAAAAACAACAACAAAAAGCCCAGGACCAGAGAGATTCACAGTCAAATTCTACCAGATGAACAGGAAAGAGTTGGTACCATTTCTATAGAAAGTATTCCAAAAATTGAGGAAGAAGGATTCCTCTCTAACTCATTCTATGAGGCTAGGTTCATCTTTATTGCAAAACCTGGCAGAGACACAACCAAAAAGAAGACGTCAGGCCAATATCTTTGATGAACATCAATGCAAAAATTCTCAACAAAATACTTGCAAACCAAGTGCAGCAGCACATCAAAAAGCTAATCCACGAAGATCAAGTAGGCTTTATCCCCACAAATCAATAAATATGTTTCATCACATAAACAGAACTAAAGACAAAAATCACATAATTATCTCAATAGATGAAGAAATGACTTTTAATAAAACTCAACACCCCATTATGTTAAAAACTCTAAATAAACTAGGAATTGAAAGAATATACCTCAAAACAATAAGAGTCATTTATGACAAACCCACAGCCAACAATATACATGTTGGGCAAAAGCTGGTAGCATTCACCATGAAAACCAGCACAAAACAACAATGCCCAACATTCAACATAGTATTGAAAGCCCTAGCCAGAGCAATCAGGCAAGATAAAGAAATAAAGGCCATTGAAATAGAGTAGAAATCCAACTATCTCTGTTTGCCATTGTAAGGACACATGCACATGTTTGTTCATTGCAGCAGAATTAACAATAGCAAAGACAAAGAATCAATCTACATGCCCATCAATGGTAGACTGGATGAAGAAAATGTGATACATATACACCAATGAATACTATGCAGCCATTAAAAACTGAGATCATGTTGCTTGTAACATCATGGATGAAGCTGGAGGCCATTATCCTTAGCAAACTACACAGGAATAAAAAAAGAAATACCGCATGGTCTTACTTTTTTTTTTTATTTTTTATTTTTATTTTTTATTATACTTTAAGTTCTAGGGTACAGGTACATAACGTGCAGGTTTGTTACATATGTATCATATGTATACATGTGCCATGTTGGTGTGCTGCACCCATCAACTCGTCAGCACCCATCAATTCGTCATTTATGTCAGGTATAACTCCCAATGCAATCCCTCCCCCCTCCCCCCTCACCATGATAGGCCCCGGTGTGTGATATTCCCCTTCCTGAGTCCAAGTGATCTCATTGTTCAGTTCCCACCTATGAGTGAGAACATGCGGTGTTTGGTTTTCTGTTCTTGTGATAGTTTGCTAAGAATGATGGTTTCCAGCTGCATCCATGTCCCTACAAAGGACGCAAACTCATCCTTTTTTATGGCTGCATAATATTCCCACATGGTCTTACTTATCATTTTGAGTTAAATGATAAGAACACATGAATGCATAGAGGGGAACAACAGACACAGAGGCCTATGAGAGAGTAGAGGGTAGGAGGCGGGAGAAGATCAAGAAAAATAACTAATGATGACTAGGCTTAATACCAGGGTGACAAAATAATCTGTACTACAAACCCCATGACACAAGTTTATGTATGTAACAAACCTGTACATGTGCCCCTGAACTTAAAAGTTAAAAAAAAAAACAGATATAATTACAACAGCTCAAGTGACAAATCATGAGAAACATACTTAAAGTAATGGAAAGAAGGACAGGAGAAAAAAGGTATGAAATCCCATTCTGTAGGTTGCCTGTTCACTCTGATGATAGTTTCTTTTGCTGTGCAGAAGCTCTTTAGTTTAATGAGATCCCATTTGTAAATTTTGGCTTTTGTTGCAATTGCTTTTGGCATTTTCATCATGAAGTCTTTTCCCATGCCTATGTCCTGAATGGTATGGCCTAAGTTTTCTTCTAGGGTTCTTATGGTTTGGGGTTTTTCACTTAAGTCTTTAATCCATCTTAAGTTAATTTTTCTATAAGGTGTAAAGAAGGGGTCCAGTGTCAGTTTTCTGCATATGGCGAGCCAGTTTTTCCAGCACCATTTATTGAATGGGAGATCCTTTCCCAGTTGCTTGTTTTTGTCCGGTTTCATGAATATCAGATGGTTGTAGATGTGTGGTGTTATTTCTCAGGTCTCTGTTTTGTTCCATTGGTCTATATGTCTGTTTTGGTACCAGTACTATACCACCCATCTGACAAAGGTCTAATATACAAAATCTACAAGGAACTTAAACAAATTTACAAGAGAAAAAAAACAACTCAGTCAAAAAATGGGAAAAGGATATGAACAGACACTTCTCATAAGAAGACATTTACACGGCCAACAAACATATGAAAAAAAGCTCAACATTACTGATCATTAGAGAAATGCAAATCAAAACCACAATGAGATACACACCAGAAAATCTAGAATAAATGCCAGTCAGAATGACGATTATTGAAAGTCAAGAAATAATAAGCTGTGAAGAAACAGGAATGCTTTTACATTGTCGGTGGGAATGTAAGTTAGTTCAACCATTGTGGAAGACCACATGGTGATTCCTCAAGGATCTAGAACCAGAAATACCACGTGACTCAGTAGTGATCCCATTACTGGGTATATACCCAAAGAATGATAAATCATTCTACTATGAAGAGACATATACACATATGTTTATTGCAGCACTATTTACAATAGCAAGTCATGGAACCAACACAAATACCCATCAATGATAGACTGGATAAAGAAAATGTGGTACGTATATACCATGGGATACTACAAAGCCATAAAAAGAAATGAGATCATCTGCTTTGCAGGGACATGGATGAAGCTGGAAGCCATCATCCTCAGCAAACTAGCACAGGAACAGAAAACCAAACCTGCATGTTCTCACTCATAAGTGGGAGTTGAACAATGACAACACATGGACACAGGGGAACATCACACACCAGGGCCTGTTGGGTATAGGGGGCAAGAGGAGGAAACTTAGAGGATGGGTCAATAGGTGCAGCAAACCACCATGGCACACATATACCTATGGAACAAACCTGCATGTTCTGCACGTGCATCCAGAATTTAAAGTAAAATAATTTTTTTAAAAAGAAACAAACAAACGAATAAAACCCTAGAAACATGCTATGTGTGAAAATGCTTTGTGATGTGATGTTTCATATCACAGAATGGAACCTGCACTTTTACTCAACAAGTTTGAAAAACTCTTTTTGTAGAATCTAAGAAGTGACATCTGAGCCTATTGAATCCTTATAGGAACATATTCATATCCAGTCCTAAAAACTAGAAACAAGCTCGCTGTAAAAACGGAAAAAAAAAAAAGAGAAATCCCTAAGTTTAATGAACTTTCTGTGCTGTCCACTGTTATTCACTGGATTCCTTTCTCCATCTCTCTTTCACCCCCTCTATTTCTTCCTCATTTTATTCATTCCCTCATTTCTCCTTCTTGTGTCCCTTTCTTTTTTCTATATTCTCATTATTTTGGCTATAATTAAACTGATGACAATTTCACCTTAACCAAGGCACGCAAGGTTATTGGGATCTGTTCTGATAGCCTGTTGTTGTCTGAAACTATATGACCAATAGGATCCCCAAATTTCCAGAAACAATGGTGTAAGATTTTCTAGGTATTGCCTATTTAGTACTGAGCAAATTGTTTTACTCTTATCTGCTTTGTCCTTTAAAAAGGAAACTGGCATATGAGATCATCTTTTAACATTTTTCAGCTTGGGAATACTTTATCTGAATAGCTTTTGGTATGCAATAACATTCCAGATCACTTGAAAACAGGTCAAATTTATGTACACTTTCAAATATGGATTTCTTCATTTTCTTTGTATTTTGCTTTTAAGAATAATTATTTTATATGTGGCAAGCACTGTGCTAAATACTTTAATATTTTATTATGTAGAGTTTAAAATAGATATAATGGGAAACAAAATAATCAAAGGAACTGCTCACCTAACTTTACCAATACCATAGCAAATAATTTTTTTAAAATTATACTTTAAGTTCTAGAGCACATGTGCATAGCGTGCAGGTTTGTTACATATATATACTTGTTGTTACATATGTAGCCATACAACATGGTTACATATGTAGCCATGTTGGTGTGCTGCACCCATCAACTCATCAGCACCCATCAATTCATCGTTTATATCAGGTATAACTCCCAATGCAATCCCTCCCCCCTCCCCCCTCCCCATGAGAGGCCCCGGTGTGTGATGTTCCCCTTCCCGAGTCCAAGTGATCTCATTGTTCAGTTCCCACCTATGAGTGAGAACATGCGGTATTTGGTTTTCTGTTCTTGTGATAGTTTGCTAAGAATGATGGTTTCCAGCTGCATCCATGTCCCTACAAAGGACACAAACTCATCCTTTTTTATGGCTCCATAGTATTCCATGGTGTATATGTGCCACATTTTCTTAATCCAGTCTGTCACTGATGGACATTTGGGTTGATTCCAAGTCTTTGCTATTGTGAATAGTGCCGCAATAAACACACGTGTGCATGTGTCTTTATAGCAGCATGATTTATAATCCTTTGGGTATATACCCAGTAGTGGGATGGCTGGGTCATATGGTACATCTAGTTCCAGATCCTTGAGGAATCGCCATACTGTTTTCCATAATGGTTGAACTAGTTTACAATCCCACCAACAGTGTAAAAGTGTTCCTATTTCTCCACATCCTCTCCAACACCTGTTGTTTCCTGACTTTTTAATGATTGCCATTCTAACTGGTGTGAGATGGTATCTCATTGTGGTTTTGATTTGCATTTCTCTGATGGCGAGTGATGATGAGCATTTTTTCATGTGTCTGTTGGCTGTATGAATGTCTTCTTTTGAGAAATACCTGTTCATATCCTTTGCCCACTTTTTGATGGGGTTGTTTGTTTGTTTCTTGTATATTTGTTTGAGTTCTTTGTAGATTCTGGACATTAGCCCTTTGTCAGATAAGTAAGTTGAGTTAAATTCCTACCTTTTCGAAATCCCTAATTTTAAAAAATCAGACGTATTTTTGGTTTTGCATTACAGTAGCTGAACAAAGATACATATAACTTTCCCCTCTTCAGGATACTGGAAAACCCCTAAAAGAAGGCACGTTAAGGTGGAGTTCATTTTACTTATTGCTGAACACAAAATATTAATTCCTTCAAATATTCATATATTTTATACCTTAATTAATATAACAGCAGACTAAAATTTTTCCATCAATTATTCACCTGCATTGATCCAAATTATTGTAGTATTTGGGTCAAACAGACAATACAACCTCCTTTTAGAGGTTACGTAGTATAAGCAAATTATTTGGACAGATGTCAAATGACATTATCCAGCAAGTTATAATCAATAGGAGCTTATTCAACAAATCATTTTGTCCAGAGAGTAGAGTCCCATGTGAACCAATACTCAAGAATTCTGTGTAACCTCCCTTTTTGCCATGACTTGCTTTGTGAATTGGAAAAATCAGTTAACCTCTCGGTGCTTCTGTTCATTCATCTATGACCTGGGGAGAGTAACATTTGCCACCTAACTAACCAGTATTTTGTGAAGGTGAATGAGCTTCAATGTTTATAAAGTGTGTTTTCTTTCTGGATTGAAAGATTTTTGAAGAGTACTAAGTGCCACTGCTATTTTTTTTTTTCTTTACTTAAAACTCCACTAAATCTTTTTAAAAACTCATGATATTATATTACAAAATATGTGACAAAATGCTTCTAGTGGCACCATCCCATATTTATCATGTTATCATAGGAGTAAAGAAAAGCATCAGCATCACTGCTTCTGTACTGGATTCACACAATTCATATTATTAGAGTCTGAACACACTGCACCCCCAATAACACATGCACGTTTGACAGCTGTTTCCAACTTTAACTTAAAATACTTTAGTTCTAACCAGTTTCTCAAGACCCTATCATTTCTTGGCATAGTTTTATAAGTTAAATATTAACAAGAAAAAAAATGCTTCTCCTCTGAACAAATGTGCCTCTTATATAATGCCACAATGAATGAAAAATTTAAGATCAAGATCTTAACTGAAACCCACAAAAGTAAGATGATTTCATATAAGTGGAAAATCTGTGCTGTTACTTTGCATTTTTTGAAACAGTTTTGCCAAAGCTCTGCTTGAGATAAGGAAACTTTTAATAGCACAAATTTGTCTGGATCCTGGACTTTAGATGAAGGGTAACAAATTCTATGTTTCATGGGTTTAAATTAATTTCATTATATATATATAGTTTTTAAATTTGAGCAAGAAAATCATATAATTTTTATGCCATTAAATGAGTTTATCTTGGAATTTTAGAAAGAAAGATATCAAGGTATAGAATAAACTTTTTAAAAATTAGTTTTTCAGTTTACTTTAAAATATTTTTAAAATACTCATTGCACTATATATTCAAACTACACACACACACACACACACACACACACACACACGAAAAACTAAAAGGAAAAAATTAAAAATACATATATTTGGCACTTTTGATTTCTTTCTGGATAGGAGAAATAAACTATCCAAAAAGCCTGGAGGAATACTACTCTTATGTTTTTTTCCTGACTATGGAAATCCGTGAAATTATCTATTATGGTTTTAGTTCAAACTAAACACAAGTGAAAGTCAATATTATCTGAAAGTTGACAGGAAAAAAATTCCAAAATAATCTTTGATTTTTTGGGGCACCATCTATCCAACGGCTGTCACTGACAAAGGATTCATTTCTTCGATTTCCCAAAATGAAAGTAATACATAAAAGTAAAATGGAGAGATTTTTAAGATTGTCACCTAGATGCCAACATGTCCTTCTTTGTTCC
The DNA here is from genome assembly GCF_000951035.1 of Colobus angolensis palliatus. Taxonomy (NCBI): domain Eukaryota; kingdom Metazoa; phylum Chordata; class Mammalia; order Primates; family Cercopithecidae; genus Colobus; species Colobus angolensis. The sequence continues at coordinate 5,797,381 of NW_012115644.1, forward strand.
TTCCTAGGGTGCCAACCAGCCTCTACCCCCAGGTCTGTATGGATGTAAATAGAGGCACTTAAAATGAATGGCAACAGAAATTCGGGCTCCTGCCAGAAGATATAAGGAGTTTGTCTCTTAAAACACAATCTAGTATTGTAACTGTGACTGGATAGTCGGATAGCCAAATAAATTACACAGGCATCCTTAATTTAGAGCAGGTAGTTTATAAAAACCAAAATTTGGGTTTAATTTTCTTTTTCTCCTCTTGGGGCAATATAATGCTCTGGTTCCCATGTGCCAGTTCTCAGACCAGAGCTGGTTTTGGACAAGATGAGAAAAATAAGACAAAATTTTTATGTCTGTGAAGGTAAAATTGTCAATTACCCTGCTTTATAAAATATGCCTTTTAGTCCAAGAATCTGCCCTTTTAAATTATTTTGCAATAGAGTTACTTTCTTTTATAAAATAGTGGTGATAAAGTAAATTTTTAAAATAATGTCCTTACTTAGCAAAGTTAAGAGTTAGAAAACCTATGTTGTTCCTGGTTCCTTCACACTACCACTTTTTAAAGAAAATATATTCATCTCTAAAATCCAAGTCCAAAACTCTTTGTTTTAAATATAATATAACAGCTTCAGATAGCTTAAGAAAGCAAGATGAGGTTGGGGGGCAGAGCAAGATGGCCGAATAGGAACAGCTCCAGTCTCCAACTCCCAGCGCGAAGGACACAGAAGACCGGTGATTTCTGCATTTTCA
>NW_012115645.1:0-773 GCF_000951035.1 Colobus angolensis palliatus
GGAACGGAATGGAATATGGAATGGAATGAAATGGAATACGGAATGGAATGGAATATGGAACGAAATGGAATGGAATTGAATATGGAATGGAATAGAATGGAATGAAATATTGAATGGAATGTAATGTGGAACGGAATGGATAGAAATGGAAAATAATTGAATGGAATTGAATGGAATATGGAATGGAATGGCAGGAAATGGAATATGGAATATGGAATCGAATGGAATAAAATGGAATGGAATGAAATGTAATATTGAATGGAATGGACTATGGAATCGAAATGAAAGGAACGGAACCGAACCGAACCAATTATGAAATGGAATGGAATGGAACGGAAGGGAATGGAATGGAAGGGAAAGGAATAATTAATGGAAAGGAATATGTGATGAAATGGATTATGGAATGGAAAGCAGTGGAATGGATTAGGAAATGGAATGGAAAGTGGAATGGAATGGAATATGGAATGAAATGGAATGCAATATGGAATGGAATGGAATGGAATGGTTTGCAATGAAATGGAATATGAAATGGAATGCAATTCAATGGAAAGCATTGGAAAATGGAATTGTATGGAATGGAATTGAATATGGATAGGAGTGTAATGGAATGGCATGGAATGGAACGAAATATGCAATTTAACGGAAAGGAATATGGTATGAATTGAAAAGGAATATGGAATGGAATAGAATATGTCATGGAATGGCATGTTAAACGGAATGGAACCGAATGAAATGAAATTTATTATATAATGGAATGGAATATAGAATGGATT
>NW_012115645.1:5343-5792 GCF_000951035.1 Colobus angolensis palliatus
TGGAATGGAATGGAATGGAATGAATTGGAATGTGGAATGGAATGGAATTCAATGCAATATGGAATGAAATGGAATGGAATGTGGAATGGATTGAATATGGAAAGGAGTGGAATGGAACGGAATGGAATATGAAATGGAAGATAATTGAATATGGAATGGATTTAAATGAAATATTAAATGGAATAGAATATGGAATTGAATAGCATATGGAACGTAATCGAATGGAATGGAATGGAATATATAATGGAATGGAATAAGACTTGGAATATACAAAGGACTGTAAAATGGAATGGAATGGAACGGAATATTATATGGAAAGGAAGGGAATGAAATAGAATGAAATGCAATGCAACATTGAATGGAATGGAATATGAAATCGAATGGAATGAAATATGGAATGGATTGGAATATGGAATGGAATGGAATGGCCTGGGATATGGAATGGAATG
>NW_012115646.1:0-335 GCF_000951035.1 Colobus angolensis palliatus
TGAAACCCCGTCTCTACTAAAAATACAAAAAACTAGCCGGGCGAGATGGCAGGCGCCTGTAGTCCCAGCTACTCGGGAGGCTGAGGCAGGAAAATGGCGTAAACTCGGGAGGGGGAGCTTGCAGTGAGCCAAGACTGCGCCACTGCACACCAGCCAGGGGGACAGAGCGAGACTCCGTCTCAAAAAAAAAAAAAAAAAGAAAAGACAGAAAGGCTTCTCTGCCTACCCTGTGGCGTCATTCCTCATCTAGGACAGTGTATCCAGCCTCCCACAATTCATGTCCACTCCAGCAGTAGGACACTTTTATTGATGGGCTAAATATACACCTGAATAAA
>NW_012115646.1:2665-2951 GCF_000951035.1 Colobus angolensis palliatus
CAGCCTGGGCAACAAGTGAAACTCAGTTTCAAAAAAAAAAAAAAAAATCAGATTATAGGGGGGGGCATGCCTGTAGTTCCAGCTACTCGGCTGAGGCAGGGGAATCGCTTGAACCCGGGAGGCAGAAGTTGCAGTGAGCTGAGATTGTACCATTGCACTCCAGCCTGGGCAACAAGTGAAACTCAGTTTCAAAAAAAAAAAAAAAATCAGATTATAAAACTGAGGCACGGCCATGATTACTCCCACCCATCAGAGCAGTTTGGGCGAGGACTCAGTCAGGACCAGG
>NW_012115646.1:3701-7537 GCF_000951035.1 Colobus angolensis palliatus
ATCAGAGCAGTTTGGGCGAGGACTCAGTCAGGACCAGGCCAGGACAGAAGTGAGTAGCAACTATCCTGGTGGCAGCCCAGCAGGACAGCCTCCCCCCAAACCTTCTAGAGGAGAATCAGTCACTCACTCTTGCACCTCTTTCGTTACTCTGACACCCAGTGTGGGGCTATGTCCACGTATTAGTCTGTTCTCACGCTGGTATGAAGAAATACCCGAGACTGGGTAATTTATAAAGGAAAGAGGTTGAATTGACTCACAGTCTCACATGCCTGGGGAGGCCTCAGGAAACTTACAATCATGGCGGAAGGCACCTCTTCACAGGGTGGCAGGGGAGGGAATGAGTGCCAGCAGGGGAAATGCCAGACACTTATAAAACCATCAGATCTCATGACAACTCACTATCATGAAAACAGCATGGAGGAAACTGCCCCCATGATCCAATCATTTCCCAATGGGTCCCTCCCATGACACGTGGGGATTATGGGAACTACAATTCAAGATGAGATTTGGGTGGCGACACAGGCAAATCATATCAGTCCATAATCCCTTCTGGGGACCAGAATCACCAGATTTGTACTATCTGAAGTATGTCAAGTACCCCTGCTTCGCTTTTTTACCTTCTGCCCCATTGGAGTAGCCATTTTCTTAGTGCTCTCTCACTACCCAAAGAGTAGATTTTCTGTTAAAATAAAAAAATAAAAACAAAAGAAATAAAATTGAGGCATAGGACATTTAAATAATATAACAAAGATAGTATAGTCAGTGGTGAGGATTTTGAGCCAAAGTCCTCAGTTTTTAACATAGAGGTGGTAATTATGCTACCAGAAAGATGAAAACATTTTGCAATGACCCCACTTTCCCATAAATGGTCTGAGTCAGCTAGGATAAAGAAAATGCTTTTAAATAAGCCTCCTGTTAAAGTCACAAATGTGGTAGTTATTAGAGATAATAAGTACACTCAGCACTCTTAATTTTCTCTACCCACTTTCTTTATTCACTCTCTTATGTCTTTTATGTGTCTGTCTTTTTATCCTTCCTTTGAAGACAGGGTTTAGCTTTGCATCCTTAGTCACCCAGCAGAGTGATTTCTTCACTCATTTATTCAAACATATTGATTAAATGCCTACTATGTGCCAGGTATCTTCTAGGTGCTGATGACAGAGTAGTGAATATTCAGACAAGGTTACTGCTTTCCAAGGAGATGCCAGTTGAGTGGGGAAAATATACATTAAACAAATACAAAACATTTTTTAAATTGCAATTTGAAAAGTGTGACTGCAGGCTTGGCGCAGTGGCTCATGCCTGTAATCCCAGCACTTTGGTAGGCCAAGGTGGGTGGAACACGAGGTCAGGAGATGGAGACCATACTGGCTAACACGGTGAAACCCCGTCTCTACTAAAAATACAAAAAAACTAGCCGGGCGAGGTGGCGGGCGCCTGTAGTCCCAGCTATTCAGGAGGCTGAGGCAGGAGAATGGTGTGAACCCGGGAGGCGGAGCTTGCAGTGAGCCGAGATCGGGCCACTGCACTCAAGCCTGGGCAACAGAGCGAGACTGTCTCAAAACAAAAAAAAGAAAAGTGTGACTGCAAAGCTTAAGTTGCTATAAGAATGTATATTTGGGAGACTTAATAGACTTGGGGGGACGGGGTAGGTTATGAGTCTGGAAATGCTGCTTGAAAGATGACGCATTAAAAGTCAAACCTGGATGGTAAGAGCCAGAAGGAGCATTGTGGTAGTATGAGGGAAGGCTTGGAAGGATACTAAATATTCTAGGAACACAAAGAAGAGGAAAAAGGCCTAGAATACTAGAGACTACGGAGTTACGTGGGAGTGAGGAAGGAGACGGTTCCTGAGGTAAGCACGAACCATATTCTATAGATCTATTAAGCATTTAAAACTTTTTCTTGTCCAAAATGTAAGTCATTGACAAGGTTTAAACAAATAAGTGGTAGATTAGATTTCCTTTGCTTAAGGCGTAAAAAATGGTACCTAAATTAAAACACATACATACACACTAACAACAACCAAAAACTCTCAGACTAATTTAAATGAAGCATAGAATATGATCTAAATGATAGTAAGTTTATTTGCTAGTTCCTACTAATGAGAAAAGTATGCAGTATGTAAATATCCAATTGAAGTACATTTGATAAATTATTGAGAATGTTACACAGAATCAAAGGCAGTTAAAAAATAACAGGTGTTAGGCAATATATAACTATCAAGAGTGCCATATAGTTGTGTTTACCGGAATACAGGAGTTATGGTTAAACATTTTGAGATTGATGTGTATATTTTGGAATGTATTATTATTTAATATTCATAGTAGGCATACACAGATGTTAATTAGATGAGGTCCTACCCCAAGCCCTACCTCACACTCAGTTCTCAGCATCATTTATCATGTTGTGATAATATATAAGAAACTGCTAGGGATTAAATAGAGAAAAAAAGAAAGTAAAGTGATAAGACATGGTTCCTAACCCTCACTGAATTTATAAACTAGTGTTAGGAGACAGATAAATAACAGCTGAGCCTCAGTAGCAGAAACTAATGTTTATTGAACTCTTACAAGGAAGCAGGCACGGAACTAAATGCTTAACAAGCTTTGTCTTATTTAACCCCCGCAATGGCCTATATATGCTATTATTAACTACATTTTACACATGATGAAATTAGCCTCAGGGAGACCAACTAACTTTTTCATTGCCATCTAGATAGTATGTGGTGGATTCAGGATTTGAAAGGGGTACCCTCCCCTATACCACTGCAACACAAAATTATGTTTCAAACCAGCATGTTTAGCCCATAGCTTGCTTCCTCTGTTTTGTTTTTGTTTTTTGTTTTTTGAGATGAAGTCTTACACTGTCGCCCAGGCTGGAGTGCAGTGGCACGTTCTAGGCTCACTGCAACCTCCACCTCCCAGATTCAAGTGATTCTCCTGCCTCAGTCTCCCGAGTAGCTGGGATTACAGGCGCCTGCCACCACGTCCAGCGAATTTTTTGTATTTTTAGTAGAGACGGTGTTTCACTATGTTGGCCACATGGGTCCCAAACTCCTGACCTTGTGATCCACCCGCCCCAGCCTCCCAAAGTGCTGGGATTATAGGCATGAGCCACCGCTCCTGCTCTGGTTTTTGTTTGTTTGTTTTGTGTGTTTGTGTGTGTGTGTATGTGTGTGTGTGTTTTCTTTTTTTTTGAAAAAAAGCATGTGGTAAAATAAACTCCACATAGAAAGGCCTGACTTTGGAATCATTAGGAAGTTTCACATGGAAGTAACTTCCAAATTCCATCTTGAGGTATGGAAAGGACTTTTCTATCCAGAGAGAAGACACTCCAGGCAATGAGAATAGTATGAGCAAAGGTCTCAATGTATCTAGAACTGTCAAGGAACTGTGACTATTCTGGGATAAGGTAGTTTGCATAAGCAGGGAACTATAGAGGGGATAAGCCTGAAAAGGAATGAAATGCATGTTAATATGTTCAAGTTTCCTTTGTAGGTGATGAGTAATCAATATTTTTAAGCAGAGGAGTAACATAACCTTACCTGTTTTTAGGAATCTAGTTTGGCAACAGGAGAAGGATAATTTGGAGAGATGAGAGATTAGACATAGGGAGAGCATCTGGGAAGCTAGCAGAACAGCACTGCAAATGGAAAGTAGGGGATAGACATAAGAAATATGGGCTGGGCACGGTGGCTCACGCCTGTAATCCAAGCACTTTGGGGGACCGATGCAGGCGGATCACCTGAGGTCAGGAGTTCGAGACCAGCCCGGTCAACATGGTGAAACCCCGTCTCTACTAAAAATACAAAAATTAATCAGGCGTGGTGGCAC
>NW_012115647.1:0-295 GCF_000951035.1 Colobus angolensis palliatus
AATAATTTTTTTTTTATGAGCCTATCATCACACTCAGTGGTCATTCAAATGGGTTGCTTTTTGATAGAGCAGAAGTTTTTCTCAAACTTCTGTTCACATAATTCTGTGCTTCTGCAAGAGTATCTCCTTAGCCAGAAGTGAGAGTCCAGGAATGGTAATCAAATTCAGATCTCTTGTATTGTGATAGTGAAGAGCTTTTGTAGGTCAAGAGCTTGCGAATTTGCCATAAAATAGTCGTACTGCCAGTGGTTTTTTTCTAAGTAGAAGAGAAAATAATCTGTACAGTAGCTCTGTA
>NW_012115647.1:8690-9785 GCF_000951035.1 Colobus angolensis palliatus
GCCCGGCCTCACAGTTTCTTAATACTTGTTTTTCATTCAGTCTTTATTCCCCGAAATCTAAATGGTACATGAGATCTGTAGAGGAGTAAATTAGAAATAATATTTTGAGAGTTTACTTTAAGGTTTGATGACCAAGTGGTTTTCCTTTTAAGCTTTTTGTATGGGAATTATTCTAAACTAAAAGGAAGAGTCAGTAAACTTCAAAAATAAACTGAGAGATTGCTAGTAAAGGAATTATCAGAATTTCACTGAAGAGATTTGGGCATTATAAAAAACTAAATTTTTTACAAGGGTTCTTAGGTGATGTTAGAATCATCTCCCTGTGTTCATTAGGCATTTTTATTTCTTGGGGAAGGTAATGCTTACTAAACAACCTCAGTGACTCCTGGCCTGTTTAACTTGATCTGTGAATGACAGATTTCTAGTCATCCTACTATCCCATACCTCATAGACCTGATTTTCCTAACTCTAGTCTCTGGGTTATTGAAAGGAACCCTCCGTACGAAAAAAAAGTTGAAACACTTGACTTAATTGCACAAGAAATATATACTTGACTTAACTTCAAAGATTATACCAGTAAAGATCATCATTAATTCGACAATTTGGTTAACTGGCATCACTGGGTTTCCTTTACCATTAGCAAATCTATCACTTTTTAATTTCTCTTCTGATACCAGAAGCTATTTTTTGATAAATACTGCATGTAATCTCAACCCACTCAGTTCTTCTAATTCCCAGTAGTATAGGTTTCATTTCATTTAGAAGAGATTCAAAGCAGTAAAGTTATTGTAAAGTCTTATTAAGGAGTCAAGAGTAGTCTTTTGTTATTAAAGGTATATATCCATTCCTTCTGTGAAGAAATCCTCTTTTCCTAAAAAGTGTTAAAAACGACTTAAAAAAGATTTTTCCCAGATGCAATGACTATGGTCCTAGCTACTCAGGAGGCTGAGGCAGGAAGATCGCTTGAGCCCAGGAGTTTAAGGTTACAATGAGCTATAATCCCACCACTGCACTCCAACTGGGTGACAGCACAAGACCCTCTCTCTTTTTTTTTTTTTTTTTTTTTTTGAGACAGAGTTTTGCACTTGTTGCCCA
>NW_012115647.1:11026-12344 GCF_000951035.1 Colobus angolensis palliatus
GGATCAGGGTTTACCATTATCAGAAGCCACCATGGTCATTTCCCACCCTGCGTCACATTTCTCTCAGCTACTTTGAACTTAAGTTCCTGGTAAAGTACAAAATTAGGCTGGGTGCAGTGGCTCATGCCTATAAACCTAGCATTTGGGAGACTGAGGCCGGCAGATCACCTGAGTCAGGAGTTCAAGACCATCCTGGCCAACTGGCGAAACCCCGTCTCTACTAAAAATACAAAAATTAACTGGACATGGTAGTGCACGCCTGTAATCCCAGCTACTCGGGAGGCTGAGGCAGGAGAATCACTTGAACCCGGGAGGCAGAGGTTGCAGTGAGCCGAGATTGCGCCACTGCACTCCAGCCTGGGTGACAGAACGAGACTCCGTCTCTTAAAAAAAAAAAAAAAAAAAAGAAGCTGAGGTAGGGAGGATTCCTTGAGTCTAGAAGTTCTAGGCTGCACTGAGCTGTGATTGTGCCACTGCAATTCAGCCTGGGTGAGAGAGCAAGACCCTGTCTCTTTAAAAAATAAATATGGCCAGGCTCAGTGGCTCACTCCTGTAATCCCAGCACTTTGGGAGGCCGAGGCAGGCAGATCTCAAGGTCGGGAGTTTGAGACCAGCCTGGCCAACATGGTGAAACCTGTCTCTACTAAAAATACAAAAAAATTAGCTGGGCATGGTGGTGCGTGCCTGTAATTCTAGCTACTCGGAAGGCTGCAGCAGGATAATCGCTTGAACCTGGGAGACAGAGGTTGCAGTGACCCGAGATCACGCCACTGCACTACAGCCTGGGCGACAGAGCGAGACTCAAAAATATATAAATAAATACATTTAAAAAATTGGCCTTTTGGTGGAAAAGCACTGCAAAAAAAAAAGTACTGGCCTTTTGTTGGAAAACTACTCCTCAGGGTATTTAAGCAGCTCTTTTTCTCTTGTTATCTTAAGTATAGACTTTCGAAGTCTATACTTTGAGATGTTGGCTAAAGATATAGTTTATGGACTAAAGCAAACCTTTATTTAGGTGCCTTTTTAGTAAAGTAGAAGCAAATGCTATATGCCTTTAAAGAGAAGCACAGTGAAAGCAAATAGAAAAGTAACATTTACTCTTATGTAGTAAATTCTTTTCAACCCTAGACTTCCTTGTTGTTTGGCCATGAAATTTTTCATGAATAGGATCTCTTTCAGGAACAAGTGGCTGTAATTTGCTGTGGAAATCTGAATTAGAGCCGGGCGAGGTGGCTGGCACCTGTAGTCCCAGCTACTCGAGAGGCTGAGGCAGGAGAATGGTGTAAACCCGGGAGGCGGAGCTTGCAGTGAGCTGAGA
>NW_012115648.1:0-1312 GCF_000951035.1 Colobus angolensis palliatus
AAAAAAAAAAAAAAAAAGCCATAATAAGTGTATGAAGCCTTCACCGGCAACCAAGGTATCCAGGTTCTCTCATCCAAATTGACTAGAAGGATGGAGTGACCCACGGAGAGAAGGAAGAGCAGTGTGCTGCAGGGCCCACCTGAGAGCCCGGCAGGGAAGAGGAATCCCCTCCTCCCAGCCAAGGGAGGTGGTGAGTGAGCTACTGTCTAGCCGGGGAAACTGCTTTTTCCACGGAACTGTGCAATCCACAGATCAGAAGATCCCACTCGCAAACCCAAGCTACCGGAGCCTAGTGTCCCCACCCCAGAGCATGGGAGCATGCAGATTCTTTTTTTTTTTTTTTTTTTTTTTTTAGTAGAGACGGGGTTTCACCGTGTTAGCCAGGATGGTCTCGATCTCCTGACCTCGGGATCCGCCCGTCTCAGCCTCCCAAAGTGCTGGGATTACAGGCTTGAGCCACCGCGCCTGGCCTGTAATTGTTATATCTTTTTGATAGATTGACCATTTCATCATCATAGAATGATATATATGAGTTTTGTCTCAATTTTATCTTGATGTCTATTTTGTCTGATATTAATATAGCTATTCTGGTTCTCTTTTTGTTACTGTTTGCTTATAATATTTTTTTTCCCCATTCTTGGACTTTCAACTTGTTTATGTCTCTAACGTAAGTGTCTTATACCTAGCATAAAATCGGGCCATGTTTTTTAGTGTATTGTCCAATCTCTGATTTTTTTTGAGACAGAGGCTCACTCTGTTGCCCAGGCTGGAGTGCAATGATCTCAGCTCACTGCAGCCTAGGACTCCCAGGCTCAAGCCATCTTCCCACCTCAGCCTCCCGAGTAGCTGGGACTACAGGCATGTGCCACCACATCCAGCTACTGTTTATTTTTTTTGGTAGAAACGGGGTTTTGCCATGTTGCCAAGGCTGGTCTTGAACTCCTGAGCTCAAGCAGCCACCCACTTTGGCCTCTTAAAGTGCCGGGATTACAGACGTGTGCCACCGCCCCCAGCCAGATCTCTGACTTTTTACTTTTTGTGTATGTGTGTTTTTTTTCATTATATATTAATCTTTTTATTGAATTAAGGCATTTAATTAAACTTTGACTTTTAATTGGAGAGTTTATTTATATTCAATGTAATTCCTGATAAGGAAGGACCTCTCATTTTGTTTAGGTTTGCTTAGGTTATTCCTTCTTTTTTCAATTCCTCATTACTGTCTTTCTTTTGTTTTTCTTTTAATTTTTCTTTCTTTTACAGATGGGGGTCTTTTTTTTTTTTTTTTTTTTTTTTTTTTTGAGATGGAGTCTCA
>NW_012115648.1:1362-2687 GCF_000951035.1 Colobus angolensis palliatus
TGCAGTGAGCTGAGATCCGGCCACAGCACTCCAGCCTGGGTGATGAGCAAGACTCTGTCTCAAAAAAACAAAAACAAAAACAAAAAAGAAATCCTACAACCTGGGGAACATGGCAAAACCCCGTCTCTACAACAAATCAAAACATGAGCAGCCACGATGGGGTGCACTGCACTCCCAGCTACTGTGGAGGCTGAGGCAGGAGGATCCCCTGAACCCGGGAGGCGGAGGCTGCAGTGAGCCAAGATCATGCCACTGTATTCCAGCCTGGGAGACACAGCGAGACCTTGCCTCAAAAAAAGAAAAGAAGAGAAAAAAGAAAAAGAACCCTTGTGCCCATTAGCTGTCACTCCTCCCCCAGCGCCTCGCAACCACCACCATCCTACTTTCTTTCTGCAGATTTGCCTGTTCTTAATGTTTCATATAAATGGAATCATACGCTAATGTGGTCTTTTGTCTCTTTTTCTTTTTCTTTCTTTTCTTTTCTTTTTTTTCTTTTTGAGACAGAGTCTTGCTCTGTCACCCAGGCTGGAGTGCAGTGGTGCAATCTTGGCTTACTGCAACCTCCGCCTCCCGAGTTCAAGCGATTCTCCTGCCTCAGCCTCCACAGTAGCTGGGATTACAGGCGCCCGCCACCATCCCTGGCTAATTTTTTTTGTGTTTTTAGTAGAAACAGGGTTTTACCACGTTGGTCACTGTGGTCTTGAACTCCTTACCTCGTGATCCACCCACCTCGGCCTCCCAAAGTGCTGGGATGACAGGTGTGAGCCACCGCGACCAGCCCCTCTTTTTCTTTTTCTAAATTAAAAAAATGTCAGGGGGGCCAGGCAAGGTGGCTCACACCTGTCATCCCAGCACTTTGGGAGGCCAAGGTGGGTGGATCACCTGAGGTCGGGTGTTAAAGACCAGCCTGGCCAACATGCTGAAACCCAGTCTCTACTTAAAATACAAAAATTATGCGTGCATGGTGGCGTATGCCTATAATCCCAGGTACTCGGGAGGCCAAGGGAGAGAAGCGCTTGAACCTGGGAGGCAGACGTAGTGAGCCGAGATTACACCATCGTACTCCAGTCTGGGTGAGAGAATGAGACTTAAAGAAAAAAAATGTTTTTTGCCTCCTGGGTTCATGCCATTCTCCTGCCTCAGCCTGCCGAGTAACTGGGACTACAGGCACCTGCCACCACGCCCGGCTAAGTTTTGCATAAGTTAGTGCATTCTTGTATGTTTTTGAAGTTTATCCATGCTGTAGCATTCTGTCAGTTTTTGCTTTATGTATTTTGCGATTCTGTTGTTTAGTATATTTACCTTTGTAATTGTTTTTTTTTTTT
>NW_012115648.1:7396-8026 GCF_000951035.1 Colobus angolensis palliatus
ATCTCCTGACCTCGTGATCCGCCCGTCTCGGCCTCCCGAAGTGCTGGGATTCCAGGCGTGAGCCACCGTGCCCGGCCATGAACCCTCCTTTCTGTGGGAGGGGCCGGGACGAGGGGGCCGTTGGGAGGTACTGAGAGCCACCTGCTCCTTCTCCTTCCTCAGGTTGTCTTTCTGCTCTGGACACTCCTCCTTTGGGATGTACTGCATGCTGTTCTTGGCGGTGAGTCTGTTTCTCCGGGGCTGGCTTGTCGGGGGAGCCGTGGCTAAGTCAGTCCCTTCCCTGGACCTCAGTTTTTCCAGCTGTGAAATGGGTGGGTAGTGGTGGTGATGGGGGGCTAACTGATTTGTGTATTAAAACAGGAGGCCCTGGGCTGGCCGGCGTTTGCCTCAGGCCTCAGTGCTGCCGTCCGTGCAGTGGGAGGGGAGCGCCTGCCGGGCGCACAAGCTGACGCGTCCTCCCCCCGCCCCAGCTCTATGTGCAGGCGCGGCTCTGTGGGAAGTGGGCACGGCTGCTGCGGCCCACCGTCCAGTTCTTCCTGGTGGCCTTTGCCCTCTACGTGGGCTACACCCGCGTGTCTGATTACAAGCACCACTGGAGCGATGTCCTTGTTGGACTCCTGCAGGGGGCAC
>NW_012115649.1:0-275 GCF_000951035.1 Colobus angolensis palliatus
AAAAAAAAAAAAAAGAATCACTTGAATCCACTGGGTGGAGGTTGTGGTGAGCCAAAATCATGCCACTGTGCTCCAGCCTGGGTGACAGGGTGAGCCCCTGCACCTTACCACCGCTCACACACCAGAAAACAATTATAAATCTACATTCATGAAAATAACTTACGAATTTGTTAATGTTACACAATTGAAGCTAAGTATTAATTCAAACTACATTGTTATAAATTTAAGATGTTCATTGTAATCCTTACAGTAACCACTAAGAAGATCATTTAAAA
>NW_012115649.1:1831-2936 GCF_000951035.1 Colobus angolensis palliatus
GTGTAAGGACAGACGTACGGACCAACGAGACAGAATTTGGAGTCCAGGAATGGATCCATACATTTATGGTTAATGGATTTTTGACCAAGACAATTCAATGGAGAAAGAATAGTCTTTTAAATGGTGTTGGAAAAACTGAGTATCTACATACAAAAGAATGAAGCTGGACCTTTGCCTCACACCATATATAAAAATTAAGTCAAAATGGATCAAAGGCCTAAATATAAGAGCTTCAAGTATAACTCTGAAGAAAACATGGATAAAATCTTCATGACCTTGATTTAGCTGTGGCTTCTTAGAAATGACTCCAAAAGCCACAAAAGAAATAATAGACAAATGAGACTTTTGTCTTCATCAAAATCATAAGTCTTTTGTGCATCAAAGGACATTCTTGAGAGGGTGAAAAGATAACCCAAAGAATGGGGAAAAAATTGCAAATTATATATAATGAAGCTCCAGTATCCAGAACATATAAGGAGCTCTTACAATTCAACAATGAAAACACATATAGCTCAATTTTTAAAATGGCCAAAATGCTTGAATAAACATTTCTTCAAGGAAGATATACATACATACATTTATTTATTTATTATTTTTTGAGATGGAGTTTTGCTCTTGTTGCCAGGCTGGAATCCAACGGCACAATCTCAGCTCACAGCAACCTCTGCATCCTGGGTTCAAGCAATTTTCCTGCCTCAACCTCCCAAGTAGCTGGGATTACAGGCAGGGGCCGTTATGCCAAGCTAATTTTTTTATTTTTAGTAGAGACGGGGTTTCACCATATTGGGCAACCTGGTCTCAAACTCCTGACCTCTGGTGATCCACCCAACTTGGCCTCCCAAAGTGCTGGGATAACAGGCATGACCCACCAAACCCGGCCCATTTATTTTTTATTATTTATTTTGAGATGGAGTCTCACTCTGTCACCCAGGCTGGAGTGCAATGGCGCTATCTCGGCTCACTTGCAACCTCCGCCTCCCGGGTTCAAGCAATTCTCTTGCCTCAGCCTCCTGAGTAGCTGGGATTACAGGGGCCCACCACCACACCTGGCTAATTTTTGTATTTTAATAGAGACAGGGGTTTCACCGTGTTGGCCAGGTTGGTC
>NW_012115649.1:10466-11651 GCF_000951035.1 Colobus angolensis palliatus
TCTTTCTCTCTCTCTCTCTCCTTTTTGAGATGGAGTCTTGCTCTGTCACCCAGGCTGGAGTGCAATGGCATGATCTTGGTTCACTGCAACATCTGCCTCCTGGGTTCAAGCAATTCTCCTGCCTCAGTCTCCCAAATAGCTGGGATTACAGGCATGTGCCACTACGACTGGCTAATTTTTGTATTTTTTGGTAAAGACAGGGTTTCCCCATGCTGTCCAGGCTGGTCTTGAATGCCTGACCTCAAGTGACCTGCCTGTTCTGGCCTCCCAAAGTGCTGGGATTAGAGCTGTGAGCCACCACGCCTGGCCTCTACTAGGTTCTTAACAAGTGGCAGACCCAGTTACCACCAGGATACTTTTTGTCAGTATTTGAACAACATGAAACTGTTTCAGTATGTAAGTTGATAACAAACCACAAGTTATAGTCTAATAATCTAAGCATGTTTACTTACCACCTCGGGGAGAAGGAGAATCGTGCCCCCCAATGATCACGTGGACACCAGAATCTTCCAGTTTCACTCTCCATTTTTCAATGATAGCCCCAGACTTGTCCTGAAAGCAGAACGCTGGCAGGTCAGGAAACTGCCCTCAGAACAGTCAACCGTTGCTGACACTGGGGCTGAGTCACCCGACAGGAAGTTGATACAAACCTTACTGGCATCATTGAAAACAGACAGCTCCATCGTGCCTTCAAAGTCCTGCTGCAAAACAGACCTCAAACATTCATCCAGCCATGGTTCAGCATTGTGGACTGGGAGGATAATAGACTGGAATTCAAAAACAATGGATTAATAGAAGTGTGTAAACTTAGTTCCCTTTCCATGGCTCTAATTTACCTCCCCTTCACCATCCGCACATATGCCGTGACAAACAAAAGGTGTCCACTCCTTCTCTCCAGGCTCTTAACATGCTCATAAGATTTTTTATGCCTTAGCTTTCCCTGAACTGCCTTCCACATGCTTTTGAAAGGGGGGAAAAAAAAACTGAAAGGACTTTGGGAGGCCGAGGCGGGTGGATCACGAGGTCAGGAGATCGAGACCATCCTGCCTAACACAGTGAAACCCCATCTCTACTAAAAATACAAAAAATCAGCCAGGCATGGTGGCAGGCGCCTGTAGTCCCAGCTACTCGGGAAGTTGAGGTAGGAGAATGCAGTGATCCTGGGAGGCAGAGGCTGCAGTGAGC
>NW_012115650.1:0-1654 GCF_000951035.1 Colobus angolensis palliatus
AAACCCCGTCTCTACTAAAAAATACAAAAAACTAGCCGGGCGAGGTGGCGGGCGCCTTTAGTCCCAGCTACTCGGGAGGCTGAGGCAGGAGAATGGTGCGGAGCTTGCAGTGAGCTGAGATCCGGCCACTGCACTCCAGCCTGGGCGGCAGAGTGAGACTCCGCCTCAAAAAAAAAAAAAGAATAAATAATTGTTCAGCGAGCTGAGCTCTTCAAGGATGTAGAGAGATCTACATGATTTTCTCTTCACCTCATAATGGTAAATGGCAAAAATGACAACAAGAATAACGTACTATTTAGCATGTGTTTTTGTTGCTGAATTTCATATACATTTTAATTATTTCATATGCATTTAATTTTTCATTTCACTGTAGGTCATATATTAAATATATAACTGAATTTGATTTTATTCATAAGACTTTTCTTTTCTTTTTTAGAGATGGAGTTTCTCTCTTGTTGCCCAGGCTACAGTGCAATGGCGCGATCTTGGCTCACCGCAACCTCCACCTCCCGAGTTCAAGTGGTTCTCCTGCCTCAGCCTCCCGAGTAGCTGGGCATGTGCCACCACACGTGGCTAATTTTGTATTTTTAGTAGAGACAGGGTTTCTCCATGTTGGTCAGGCTGATCTCAAACTCCCGACCTCAGGTGATCCGCCCATCTCAGCCTCCCAAAGTGCTGGGATTACAGGCATGAGCCACTGCGCTCGGCCAAGACTTTTCATATAAACACAGGACCGAGGAGACTAACACACGTCAAACACCAATAATGAACTAAGTGCTTTATTTCATTCAATCCTGACAACCCTAGGAGATGAGCATTATCACCCTGATTGATTTTACAGATGAAGAAACTCAAGACTCAAACTAGGAAGTAATCTGCTTTCACAGCTGCTATGAGAGACAGATATATATACATATATATAATATTTAAAAATATATATATATATTTAAAACCAAATGACGAGTGAGGGTTTGAACATCAAGCCAACTTGCTAAAGTCACAAATTAAATACGAAAATGCTTGTCAGATTTCGTGACCAGATTTCACATTTGGAAAGCAGAACCACTGTCATTATAGATGATGCTGAATACGTACAGGATATAAATCATGGGGAAGCATGAGGGATTTCCCATGAGGAGGGGTCAGATCAGCAGATCTGAGGTTAACCAATAGTTTAGACAGTCTTCTTTGAGGTTGGGCTATCAATGATACATAATTGAAAGTGAGGGGTTCTGGTTTAAAGTGGCAACCACACACATTCCCCTCTTCTTACCCAAATCCCACTAAGATGGTTGGCAAAGGCTTTTTCTTTTTTTTCTTTCTTTCTTTCTTTTTTTTTTTTTTTTTTGACATAGAGTTTCACTCTGTCCCCAGGCTTAAGTGCAGTGGCACCATATCAGCTCACAGCAACCTTTGCTTCCCGCCTCCGGGGTTTAAGAGATTCTCCTGCCTCAGCTTCCCGAGTAGGTGAAATTACAGGTGTGTGCCACCACGCCCAGCTATTTTTTTGTATTTTTAATAGAAACTGGGTTTCGTTATGTTGGCCAGGCTGGTCTCGAACTCCTGGCCTCAAGTGATCCACCCACCTCAGCCTCCCAAAGTGCTGGGATTGTATTCGTGAACCACTGTATCCAGTCCCATTTTTGCCTCTTTT
>NW_012115650.1:3853-4581 GCF_000951035.1 Colobus angolensis palliatus
GGAGGCTGAGGCAGAGAATGGCGTAAACCCGGGAGGCGGAGCTTGTAGTGAGCCGAGATCGCGCCACTGCACTCCAGCCTGGGCGACAGAGTGAGACTCTGTCTCAAAAAAAAAAAAAAAAAAAAGAAAAGAATACAAAGATGAAAAAGATGATTATCAATCCAGAAATTTCAGCATCCAATCTTATGATTTTCATTCCATGGAAGAAAAGAAATTATCAAAAAACTAATATAGCAGTTCTTGAAACTGCAGTCTCCAGATTGAAAGGGCCTTTCAAGTATCAATCCAATAAATGGGGCAGAGGGGGGAAGACCTATGGGAATGTATATCGCCAATACATTTTAGAATACTGAGGACAGAAAGAGAAGATCCTAAGTCTAATATAAGGTGCTAGAGCTATCATACAAAGGAACAGGAATTGAGGCCGGGTGTGGTGGCACACTCCTGTAATCCCAGCAATTTGGGAGGCCAAGGCAGGTGGATCACTTGAGATCGGGAGTTTGAGATCAGCCTGGCCAACATGGTAAAACCCCGTCTCTACTAAATATATGAAAATTAGCCAGGCATGGTGGCATGCACCTGTAATCCCAGCTACTCAGGAGGCTGAGGCAGGAGAATCAACCCAGGAGGCAGAAATTGCAGTGAGCCAAGATCATGCCACTGCACTCCAGCCTGGGTGACAGAGTGAGACTCCATCTCAAAAAAAAAATCATAAATAAATAAAATAG
>NW_012115650.1:12127-12905 GCF_000951035.1 Colobus angolensis palliatus
GTCTCTACTAAAAATACAAACATTAGCCAGGCATGGTGGCACGCGCCTGTAATCCCAGCTACTCGGGAGGCTGAGGCAGGAGAATTGGTTGAACCCGGGAGGTGGAGGTTGCAATGAGCCGAGATCCCGCCACTTCACTCAAGCCTGGGCGACAGAGCGAGACTCCGATTCAGAAATAAATAAATATAAGTTGGCATTTCCAGCCTGCGCAACATGGCAAAACCCCATCTCTACAAAAAAATGCAAAAATTAGCCAGGCGTGGTGGCACACACCTATAGTCCCAGCTACTTGAGGATGAGGTGGGAGGATTGCTTGGGCCCAGGGAGGTCAAGGCTACAGGGAGCTGTGATCACTCCACCTGTACTCCAGCTTTGGCAACAGGAAGAGACGCTATCTCAAAACAACAGGCCAGGAGCAGTGGCTCACGCCTGTAATCGCAGCACTTTGGGAGGCTGAGGTGGGTGGATCACCTGAGGTCAGGAGAACAGCCTGGCCAGCATGACGAAACCCTGTATCTCCTAAAAATACAAAAATTAGCCAGGAGTGGCGGTGTGTGCCTGTAATCCCAGCTACTAGGGAGGCTGAGGCAGGAGAATCGCTTGAACCCAGGAGGCAGAGGTTGCAGTGAGACGAGATCACACCACTGCATTCCAGCCTAAGCGACAGAGCAAGACTCCGTCTCAAAAAAAAAAAAAAAAAAAGAACAGAATCTGGCGCTGGGCGCAGTGGCTCATGCCTGTAATCCCACCACTTTGGGAGGCTGAGGCGGGTGGATCA
>NW_012115651.1:0-1248 GCF_000951035.1 Colobus angolensis palliatus
TCTCTGGAAGTGGAAGAAGTCTCTTAAGAAAATAGTTTAGGCCAGGCACAGTGGCTCACGCCTGTAACCCCAACACTTTGGGAGGCCGAAGTGGGTGGATCACGAGGTCAGGCGATCAAGACTATCCTGGCCAACAAGGTGAAACCCTGTCTCTACTAAAATACAAAAATTAGCCGGGCACGGTGGCGGGCGCCTGTAGTCTCAGCTACTCGGGAGGCTGAGGCAGGAGAATGGCGTGAACCCGGGAGGCAGAGCTTGCAGTGAACCAAGATCGCGCCACTGCACTCCAGTGTGGGCGGCAGAGCGAGACTCCGTCTCAAAAAAAAAAAAAAAGGATTTCTATTAGTTCAAGGACCAAGACTGTGAGGGACCAGAGGAAAGGAAGTGGCGGTTTTAACTACTCAGACAACACAGTACCTCTTCCCTTCCCCATCCTCTGTCATAAAATGTTTGAAATCTGCTCTTCCATTTGATTGTGAAATCTGTTCAGCTACCCTTACTGAATGCTTACTAGGTGCAATGCATATTCAAGACTCTCTGGTACAAGGCAGTCTTGGTAAGGCTGATAAAATATAATGCAAGTGGAATTAGCTAAATGCCAATAAGTGCCACAAGAATTCGGAGTATAAAAGGAGTATGTCCAAGAGACAATAAAATAAACGAATAAATAAGAAAAAGAAAAAGAAAAAAAAAAGGAGGCCAGGCACGGTGGCTCATGCCTGTAATCCCAGCACTTTGGGAGGCCAAGGTGGGTGAATCACTTGAGGTCAGGAGCTTGAAACCAGCCTGGCCAATATGGTGAAACCCCATCTCTACTAAAAATACAAAAAAGAAAGAAAAAAAAAAGAAAGAAAGAAGTGAGAAGAGGCTTCACACCGCAGAGGACATGGGTTCATGCTAAAGCATGGCCCGAGGGGCCAGAGACCCTTGGTTTAGAATTCATACCTTCCACTTACTAACTTACTGAGCCCATGGTGCAGGTGGCATAAGTGCATGAACATGAATAGAAATATTCTAGAAGAGGCCAGCCGCGGTGGCTCACACAGTAATCCCAGCACCTTGGGAGGTCGAGGTGGGTGGATCACCTGAGGTCAGGAGTTCGAGACCAGCCTGATCAATATGGTGAAACCCTGTCTCTACTAAAAATGCAAAATTAGCCGGGTGTGGTGGCATGTGCCTATAATCTCAGCTACTCGGGAGGCTGAGACAGGAGAACTGCTTGAACCCGGGAGGTGGAGGTGCAGTGAG
>NW_012115651.1:6453-7657 GCF_000951035.1 Colobus angolensis palliatus
AAAAAAAAAAAAAAAATCACTGACTAAAGAGTTGTACCAATTTACATTTCTACTATCAGTTTAAGAGTCTATCTTACCACACCCTCACCAGCATCGATTATTATGTGTATATTTCTATCTTTGCTAATATGAATTCTTATTTCTATTTTAATATTTATGTTTATACAAATTTGTATTGTTCTTATTTATATTTTTGAGCACTAATAAGAGTGAATATTTCCCATATGTTATAGCCAGTGGCACTTCTTTTTTTCTCAACTGTTTTGTGCTTTTTGCTCATTTGGCTTTCGGGTGGTCTTAGTATTGTTCTTTTTTTTTAGAGACAGAGTCTCGTTCTGTCACCCAGGCTGGAATGCAGTGTCGCCATCTTGGCTCATTGCAACCTCTGCCTCCCAGCTTCAAGCGATTCTCATCCCTCAGCCTCCTGAGTAGCTGGGATTACAGGCATACACCACCACACCTGGATAATTTTGTATTTTTTAGTAGAGACAAGGTTTCGTCATGTTGGCCTGGCTGGTCTTAAACTCCTGGCCTCAAGTGATCCATCTACCTTGGCCTCCCAAAGTGTTAGGATTACAGGCATGAGCCACCATGCTCAGCCCTTAGTATTATTTTTATCAGTTTGTTCAAGTTCTCTGTATATTGTAACCTGGATAGCATATATTTCTAAAAAAAAATATTTTGCACAAAGGCATTAGAGCTTAGACTTTATTAAAGCTCTGGGAAGATGGCAAAGGATTTAAATCACAGCAACTGAAGGAAGCTCAAATTGAGTTCTAAACACTCCTCTTTTTGTAAGTCCTTTGTCATTTTTCTCTCTTCTCTTTCTTTCCTTCTCTTCCCTATGCCTCCCTCCCATCTCTTCATTCCCCAATTTCTGTTGCTTTTCAGTGGAAACTAGCTTAGTTATTTCTTTGGTCTTTGCCTCCATTTACTGATACTCTCAGTTTGTCTCCCACCCTAGTGGAAGATATTAGTTTATCAAGGTATTTTCTTAAACGAGGACACTTAGTTTCCTAAGGGAAACGCCAGGAACAACTTTCAAGATATCTTGATTATTATACCAGAGTGAAAAAGAGTTCTGAATCCTGTTGCCCTATTTGTTTCAAATACTTTCTCCACTTTGTTTAACTAATGGGTAATAGGCTTAATACCTGGGTGATGAAATAATCTGTACAACAAACCTCCATGACACAAGTTTAGC
>NW_012115651.1:9432-10702 GCF_000951035.1 Colobus angolensis palliatus
CTGGGATTACAGGCGTGTGCCACCACACTCAGGTAATTTTTGTATTTTTAGTAGATATAGGGTTTCACCATGTTGGTTAGGCAGGTATCAAACTCCTGGCCTCAAGTGATCTGCCCACCTCAGCCTCCCAAAGTGATGGGATTACAGGTGTGAGCCACCATGCCTGGCTCTTTGCTTGGTTTTCAGTATATATGTATGTATGGAATAAAAAATAAATTTTTTCCCTTGAAAAAGTTGTAAGAAAAAAATAAATCTTCTCGTATGCATCTTAAGAGTGCTTTAAACTTAGATGTTTCCAGATGAGTAGTGTTTAGATAGGTGGAAATGGAGGAAAAGGTGTGGCATGCCCATGGATATCTAGTATGCTTATATACATAGTACAGTATTAAAAAAGTGAGTTGCTTCTCTGTAAAAACATATTACTTTATTAGAAAAACATATTAGAAACCATTGGAAAGCAATCATGCCCTGCTTATATTAAACATCTTTGCTAGATTCTTATTTGATTTTTTGAGATAGGGTCTTGCTTTGTTGCCCAGGCTGGAGCGCATGGCGCAATTGTAGCTCACTGCAGCCTCAGACTCCCAGGCTCAAGGGGTCCTCCCATCTCAGCCTCCCGAGTAGCTGGGACTATAGGCATGCACCACCATGCCCAGCTATGCTTGCTAAATTTTTAAGTGAGATACATTAAACTTCATAAAAATTAGAGCTAACATTTATTGAGCCCTCTGTTATACTGCCTCCCAAGTATAACATGGTAATTGAAACACTGGAGCCCAGGCATGATGGCTACCCCTGTAATCCCAGCACTTTGGGAGGCCCAAGTGGGCAGATTACTTGATCTCAGGACTTGGAGACCAGCTTGGCCAATATGGGAAAAACCCGTCTCTACTAAAAATACAAAAATTAGTTGGGTGTGGTGGTGCACACCTGTAGTCCTAGCTACTCAGGAGGGCGAGGCACAAGAATCACTAGAACCCGGGAGGTGGAGGTTGCAGTTAGCTGAGATTGCACCACTGCTCTCCAACCCGGGCGACAAAGCAAGACTCCATCTCAAAAAAACCCAAAACTAAAAAAAAACCCAAAAACATTGGAAAGTGCTGCGAGGTATAGTTCAGTTTAGAAACTAAGAATCCAAGACAAATCCCAGCACTTTGGGAGGCCGAGGGGAGTGGATCACGAGGTCAGGAGATCGAGACCATCCCGGCTAACACGGTGAAACCCCGTCTCTACTAAAAATACAAAAAAAAATTAGCCAGGCGTGGTGGCA
>NW_012115652.1:0-575 GCF_000951035.1 Colobus angolensis palliatus
AGTCCCAGCTACTCGGGAGGCTGAGGCAGGAGAATTGCTTAATCCAGGAAGCGGAGGTTGCAGTGAGCCAAGATTGCACCATTGCACTCCAGCCTAGGCAACAGAGCGAGACTCGGTCTCATACACACATACAAAAAAAATTAATATGTTTTTAAACAACTGTAATGAAATGAATTCTAAGATCTATTGTTAAGTAAAAAGCAAGGTGCAAAATCATCTCTATTGAGTTCAACTATTTGTGTACAAGGAGAAAATATACACTCATCGAATAATTCTGGAAGGATACTCAAGAAACTGATACTGATTGTTTCTGGGGAGGGAAACTGGGTGACAAGGGGATAGATGTGAGAGACAGACTTTTTATTTTTGTGTCTTTTAGTAAGTTTAATTTTTTTTACTTTTAATTTGTTTAATTGACAAATAATAATTGTACATATTCATAGGGTACATGGTGATGTTTCCATAGCTATAATATAGTGATCAGGGCCGGGCGCGGTGGCTCAAGCCTGTAATCCCAGCACTTTGGGAGGCCGAGATGGGCGGATCACGAGGTCAGGAGATCGAGACCATCCTGG
>NW_012115652.1:5579-6523 GCF_000951035.1 Colobus angolensis palliatus
TTTTTAGTAAAGACAAGGTTTCTCCATGTTGGTCAGGCTGGTCTCAAATTCCCGACCTCAGGTGATCCACCCGCTTTTTTTGACTCTTTAAAGACTATGTTCAAAGTAATCAATAAAAATAAGTTCATTTAAAAAACTAGAAAGATATGAAAATGTATATTAATCTCTAGTGAAAGCTCTAATTAAAGAGAAAAACAAATGATGGTTAAGAGAAGTGGGAAGGCACAATGAAATTTTCCTCCTGATTAAGAAAAGAGAATCACCAGTCTGTGATTGTCCTCTCTTGCAGATCTAAGTCACAAAGATAATAAATAACTCTAAAGAAAAGGAAATACCACCCTTTAGCAGGATACTTCAGTTGTTACGCATGCGAGACCTTTTATTATGATGGAAACTAACAATAATTTCAGCTCTAAGAATTCAGGAAGTTGCACAAACTGGGGAAGTTGGTTATTAAATAAAGGAAGTATGGGGAACTCAATTGAATAGCTGGGCTGTCTTTGTAATTAGAGTAAATGATAATGTCTAGCATGCCAATTTGATATTTAGTTTCTCTAAAGCTCCAAAGTTGTGTTAACTGTGGACAGGCCCCAACAAATTTATAAAGATTCAGGATGAGTGAATGTTACTTAGGCCTGAGGAAAAAACAGGGTTAGACGAAAGAGCTACTGAAGCATCCTGCTAAAGGGTGGTATTTTCTTCTCTTCAGAATTCTTTATTATCTTTGTGACTTAGAGCTGCAAGAGAGGACAATTACAGATTGGTGATTACCTTCATCAGGAGGAAAATTTCTTTGTGCCTGACCGCTTCTCTTAACCATCATTGACTGTTCTCTTGAAAATTTGTAAGAACCACACCCAATGTCTATCTCTTTAAATCAGGATCCGAATAATATATCTGAACACTACGATAATGCCAATATGTTTCCTTAAAGCGTTTTCTTT
>NW_012115652.1:11703-12651 GCF_000951035.1 Colobus angolensis palliatus
ACCGTGTTGGTCAGGCTGGTCTCGAACTCCTGACCTGGTGATCCTCCCGCCTTGGCCTCCCAAAGTGCTGGGATTACAGGTGTGAGCCACCACACCTGGCCCATTTTTTCCTTATTTAACCCTAACAGATGTCTTGATGAGATGATTAGGCAAGTTGTTGTGACAGGTGCTCCAGGCTAGCAGTGGCTTGGAAAAAGTGATCATTGTGAAATGAGCAAACATGACATGCAGGACTTAAAACTGTAGTGTCACATGGAAACCAAACAGAACTACTGTAAAACTCTTCCAAAGAGTTCTTCTCTCCTAAAATATGAAAATACACACATAAACACTTTGCCTATAATTTCAGGGAGTTATCCAACCTAATCAGGCACCCCGTAGGGTTCTACACAGGAGTTAACTTGACATTAATCCCTCAGGTTAAAATCCTGTGTTTAGTGAGATATAACAGGACACCTGTTTTTTAAATTTAGAGACAGGGTCTTACTCTGATACCCAGGCTGGAGTGCAGTGGCATGATCATGGCTCACTGCAACCTTCAACTCCTGGGCTCAGACGATCCTCCCGCCTCAGGCTCCTGAGGAACTGGGACAACAGACAAGCACCACCACACCCTGCTAAAATATTAAAAAATGCTTCATAGAGACAGGACCTTGCTATGTTGCCTAGGCTAGTCTTGAACTCCTTGTCTCAAGTAATCCTCCCCCATCTCAGTCTCCCACAGTGCTGGGATCACAGGTATGAGCCATTGCGCTCATCCTGGACATCTATAAATAGAGGGAAAGCCTCTTAAAAATCTGTTTCTGCAATTAAAAGAAGAGTTTTTTCTTTTTCTTTTTCCTTTCTTTCCTTCCTCCCTCCCTCCCCCATTTCCTTCCTTCCTCTTTTTTTTTTTTTTTTTTTTTTTTTGATTGGTGTGTCACTCTGTTACCCAGGCTGAAGTGCAAT
>NW_012115653.1:0-33866 GCF_000951035.1 Colobus angolensis palliatus
TGATATGTGAAATGATTTCACAGAGTTACACTGTTCTTTTCATTGAACAGTTTACTAACACTGTTTCCTTGAATCTGCAATGGGATATTTTGGAGCGCATTGAAGCTTATGATGACAAAGTAAATTTCCTCAACAAAAACTATAAAGAAGTTTCCTGGGAAACTGCTTTGTGATGGGTCAATTTATGTCACAGAGTTGCATCATTCTTTTCATGGAGCAGTTTGTTAGCACTGTTTTTGTGGAATCTGCAGAGGGATATTTGGGAGTGCTTAGAGGCCTAAGTTGATAAAACAAAATTCTTCCGGTAAAAGCTGGAGGAAAGCTTTGGGAGAAACCCCTTTGTCATTTATGTATTCATCTCATACAGCTAAACTTTCCTTTTGAGGGAGCACTTTGGCAACACTGTTTTTTTGTGATGTCTCAGAAGAGATAATTGGGAGCACACTGAAGGCTATGGTGGAAAAGGAAATATCCTCATGTAAAAACTAGAAAAAGCTTTCTGTGAAACAGCTTTGTGATGTGTTAATTCATCTCTCGAGTTACATGATTCTTTTCATGGAGCAGCTTGGTGGCACTGTTTTAGGGGAATCTGAGAAAGGATATTTTGGATCACATTGAAGCCTGTGGTGATGGAGGAAATATCCTCAGATAAAAACTAGAAAGAAGCTTTCTGAGAACGGTCTTTGTAATATGTGTATTCTTCTAACAGTGTTACACCACTCTTTACTTGGAGCAGTTTGCTAGCACCGTTTTCGTGGAATCTGCAAAGGGATATTTGGGGTGCATTAAGGCCTTTAGTGAAATAGGAAATAGCCTCAGATAAAATTTAAAAGGAAGCTTTCTGAGAAACTGCTTTGTGATGTGTGAATTCATCTCACAGAGTTACACCATTCGTTTCATTCAGCAGTTTTCTAGCAATGTTTTCTTGGAATCTGCAATAGGATATTTGGGAACGCATTGAAGCCTATGGTGGAAAAGGAAATATCCTTAGATAAAAACCAAAAAGAATCTTTCTGAGAAACTACTTCATGACGTGTGAATTCATCTCACAGAATAACACTGTTCTTTTCATTAAGCAGATTGTTAACACTGTTATCTTGGAATTGGCAATAGGATATTTTGGAAGGCATTGAAGCTTTGAGTGATGAAGGAATTATCCTCAGACAAAAACTAGAAAGAAGCTTTCTGAGAAACTGCTTTGTTATTTGTGAGTTCATCTCACACAGTTACACGATTTTTTTCAAGATTAGTTTGGTAGCACTGTTTTTATGGAATCTGCAAAGGAATATTCTGGAGCTCCTAGAGACCTGTGATGAAAAAGGAAATAACTTCAGATAAAACCTGGAG
The DNA here is from genome assembly GCF_000951035.1 of Colobus angolensis palliatus. NCBI lineage: Eukaryota > Metazoa > Chordata > Mammalia > Primates > Cercopithecidae > Colobus > Colobus angolensis. The sequence goes on from NW_012115653.1 coordinate 1,348, forward strand.
ATAAGCTTTTTGAGAAACGGTTTTGTGATGTGTCTATTCATCTCATAGAGTTTAACCTTTTTGTTGATTGAGCAGTTTGGTATCATAGCTTTTGTGGTATCTAAGAAGAGATATTTGGGAGCACATTGAAGCCTATGGTGAAAAAGGAAATATTCTCAGATTTAAACGAAAAAGAAGTTTTCTGAGAAACAGCTTTGTGGTGTGTGAATTCAACACACAGAGATAAACCTTTCTTTCCATTGAGCAGTTTGGTAACAGTTTTTGTGGAATCTGCAAAGGGATATTCAGGAACACATAGAGTCTAATGGCACAACACGTAATATCTTCAGGTAAAAACTGGAGAGAAGCTTTCTGAGAAACTTCCTTGTAGTGTTTCCATTCACCTCATAGATATAAGCGTTTCTGTTCAGAAAGCACTTTGGCATCACTGTTTTTGTGGTGTCTGAGAAGGGATATTTGGCAGTGCATTTAAGCCTTTCAGGAGAAAAGGAAATATCTTCATATATAAACTAGGAGGAAGCTTCCTGAGAAACTACTATGTGATGGGTCAATTTAGCTCACAGAGTTACATCATTCTTTCTTATAAAGGAGTTTGTTAGCACTGATTTTGTGAAATCAGCACGGGGGGATATTTTGGAGCTCATGGAGGCCTAAGGTGAAAAAAGAAAATTGTTCAGGTAACAACTGGAGAGAGTCTTTTGGAGAAACTCTTTTGTGATATGTTCATTAGTTTCATAGAGCTAAACGTTTCTGTTGAGGGAGCACTTTGGAATCACTGTTTTTGTGGTGTCTGAGAAGGGGTATTTTGCAGTGCATTGAAGTCTATGGTGGAAGAGGAAATATTCCCAGAAAAAAACTGGAAAGAAGCTGCCTGAGAAAATACTTTGTGACGGCTGAATTTTTCTCACAGTATTAAAACTTTATTTTCATTGTGCAGTTTGGTAGCACTGTTTTTGTTGAATCTGCAATGGGATATTTGGGAGTGCATAGAGGTCTAATGGGATCAACGAAAATTCTTCAGGTAAAACCTGGAGAGAAGCTTTCTGATAAGCTCCTTCATGATGTGTGCATTCGTCTCACAGAGTTAAATGTTTCTGTTGAGGGAGCACTTTGGCATCACTATTTTTGTGGTGTGTGTGAAGGGATATTTTGGAGCATATTGAAGTTTGTGGTGGAAAAGGAAATATCCACATACAAATACTAGAAAGAAGCTTTCTGAGAAACCACTTTGTGAGGTGTTAATTCATCTCACAGGATTACATGATCCTTTTCAAGGAGCTGTTTGGTAGCACTGTTTTTGTTGAATCTGAGAAGGGATATTTTGGATCTCATTGAAGCCTATGGTGACAAAGGAAATATCCTCAGATAAAAATAAGAAAGAAGTTTTCTGAGAAAGTTCTTTATGATGTGTGAATTCACCTCACAGAGTTACACTTTTTTCTCATGGTACAGTTTGTTAACACTGTTTTTGTGGAATCTACAAAGGGATGTTTTGGAGCACATTGAAGCTTATGGTGGAAAACGAAATCTCACAGAGTTACATGATTCTTTTCATGGAGCAGTTTGGTAGCACTATTTTTGGGGTATCTGAGAGGGGATATTTTGGACCGCAATGAACCATATGTTGACAAATGAAATACCCTCAGATAATAACTAGAAAGAAGGTTTCTGAGAAAGTTCTTTGTGATGGGTGAATTCATCTCAGAGAGTTACATCCTTCTTTTCATGGAGCAGTTTGCTAACACTGTTTTCATGGAATCTGCAAAAGGATATTTGGAAGTGCATTGAGGAGTGTAGGGAAAAAGAAAATATCCTCAGATTAAAAGTAGAAAGAATCTTTCTGAGATACTCCTTTGTGATGCGTGAATTCATCTCACAGAATTACACCATTCTTTTCATTGAGAAGTTTGCTCACACTGTTTTCTTGGAATCTGTAATAGCATATTTGAGAGCACATTGAAGCCCATGATGACAAAGGAAATATCCTAAGATAAAAACCAAAAGGAAGTTTTCTGAGAAACTGCTTTGTGATGAGTGAACCCATCTCACAGAATTACACTGTTCCCTTCATTGAGAAGTTTGCTAATACTGTTTTCTTTGAATCTTCAATGGAATATTTCATAGCACATTGAAGCTTTTGGAGATAAAGGAAATATCCTCATACAAAAACTAGAAAGAAGCTTTCTGAGAAACTGATTTGTGATGTGTTAATTCACCTAACAGGATTACATGATCCTTTCCATTGATCAATTTGGTAGCAGTGTTTTGGGGAATCTTAGAAGGAGTATTTAGGATTGTGTTGAAGCCTATGGTGACAAAGAAAATATCCTGACATAAAAACTAGAATGTAGGTTTCTGAGAAGGTCCTTTCTGATGTGTTAATTCAACACAAAGTGTTACACCTTTCTTTTCATAGAGCAGTTTGCTAACACTGTTTACTTGGAATCTGCAAAGGGATATTTGGGAGGGCATTGAGGCCTAAGGTGAGAAAGGAAATACCCTCAGACAAAAATTAGAAAGAAATTTTCTGAGAAACTGCTCTGTGATATTTGAATTCATCTCACAGAGTTACAGTGTTCTTTTCAATGGGCAGTTTTTGGACACTCTTTTCTTGAAATATGCAGTGGGATACTTCAGAGCACATTGAAGCTTATGGTGACAAAGGAAATATCCTGAATTAAAAACTACAAAGAAGCTTTCTGAGACACTGCTTTGTGATGTGTTAATTCATCTCAAAATGTTACATGATCTTTTTCATTCACCATTTTGATGGTAGTGTTTTTGAGGAATATGAGAAGGGATATTTTGTATCATATTGAAGCCTATGGTGACAAAGGAAATATTCTCAGATAAAAATTGTAAAGAAGCTTTCTGAGAAAGCACTTTCTGATGGGTTAATTCATTCCACAGAGTTACACCTTTCCTTTCATGGAGCAGTGTGCAAACACTGTTTCCCTGGAATGTGCAAAGGGATATTTGAAAGCACATTGAGGCCTATGGTGAAAAAGTAAATATCCTCAGATAAAATCTAGAAGTAATCTTTCTGATTAACTGCATTGTGACGTGTGTATTCATCTCACAGAATTACACTGTTCTTTTCATTGTTCAGTTTGCTAACACTCTTTTCATGGAAACTGCAATGGGATATTTTGGAGCGCATGGAAGCTTATGGTGACAAAGGAAAAATCCTCATAAAAAATAGAAAGAAACTTTCTGAGAAACTGTTTCAGATGTGTTAGTTCACTTCACAGAGTTCCACGATTCTTCTCAAGATCAGTTTGGTAGCACTGTGTTTGAGAATCTGAGAAGGGATATTTTGGATTGCATTGAAGCCTATGGTGACAAAATATTATCGTCAGATAAAAACTAGAAAGAAGCTTTCTGAGAAAGTTTTTGTGATGTGTGAATTCAGTGCACAGTGTTACGCCTATCTTTTCCTAGAACAGTATGCTAACACTGTTTTCGTGTAATCTGAAAAGTTATGTTGGGCTGTACCCTGAGGCCTATGGTGAAAAAGGAAATATCCTCAGATTAAAACAAGAAGCTTTCTGAGAAACTGCTTTCTGATGTGTGAATTTGTTTCACAGAGTTACACTGTTCTTTTCATTGAGCAGTTTGCTAACATTGTTTTCTTGGAATCTGCAATGGGATATTTTGAGCACATTGAAGCTTAGGGTAACAAAAGAAATATCCTCAGACAAAAACTAAAAAGAAGTTTTCTGAGAAACTGCTTTGTGATTTTTGAGTTCATCTCATAGAGTTACACGATTCTTTTCATGCAGCAGTTTGATCTCACTGTTTTTGTGGAATCTGCAATGTTGAAAAAGGAAATATCCTCAGATTTAAACTAGAAAGAAGTGGATGGTGGAAAAGGAAATATCCCCATATAAAAACTAGAAAGAAGATTTCGGAGAAATTTCTTTGTGATGGGTGAATTCATCACACAGAGTTACACCTTTGTTTTCTTTAAGCAGTTTGGTAGCACTGTTTTTATGGAGTCTACAAAGGGATATTCGGGTGATCCTAGAGGCCTACGGTGAAAAATGAAATAACTTCAGATAAAAAATTTAGTGAGGCTTTGCAAGAAATTCATCTCACAGACTGACACCCTTCATTGAGCAGTTTGGTAACACTGTTTTTGTGGAATCTGCAATGGGATATTCAGGAGCACATAGAGTCCAATGGCAAAAAAGCAAGTATCTTCAGGTAAAAACTGGAGAGAAGCCTTCTGAGAAACTCCTTTGTGGTGTGTGCATTCATCTCATAGAGATAAACGTTTCTGTTTAAGGAGCACTTTGGCATCACTCTTTTTGTGGTGTCTTAGAAGGGATATTTGGGAAAGCATTGAAGCCTATGGTGGAATAGGAAATAGCCTCAGATAAAAATTAGAAGGTAGCTTCCTGAGATACTGCTTTGTGATGGGTCAATTGACCTCACAGAGTTAAGTCATTCTTTTCATGGAGTTGTTTGTTAGCACTGTTTTTGTGGAATCTGCAGATGGATATTTTGGAACGCATAGGGGCCTGAGGTGAAAAAAGAAATTTCTTCAGGTAGTAACTGGAGACAAGCTTTTGAAGAAACTCCGTTGTGATGTGTGCATTCATCTCATAGAGCTCTAAGTTTCTGTTGAGGGACACTTTGTCATCACTGTTTTTGTGGTGTCTGAGAAGGGATATTTAGGAGCAGATTGAGGCCTATTGTGAAAAAAGAAATATCCTCAAACAAAACTAGAAAGAAGCTTTCTGAGAAACTGCTTTGTAATGTGTTAATTCATCTCCAAGAGCACAATCCTTTTCTAGGATCAGTTTGGTAGAATTGTTTTTGGGGAATCTGAGAAGGGATATTTTGAATCACATTGAAGCCCATGGTGATAAAGAAAATATCCTCAGACAAAAAACAAAAATAAATTTTCTAAGAAACTGCTTTATGATGTGTGAATTCACCTCACAGTGTTGCACCATTCTTTTCATTGAAAAGTCTGCTAATACTTTTTTCGTGAAATATGCAATGGGATATTCTGGAGTGTATTGAGGAATACGGTGAAAAAGGTAATATCTTCAGATAAAAACTGGAAAGAGCTATCAGAGAAACAGCTTTGTGAGGACCGAATTCATCTCGCAGAGTTACCTCACTCTTTTCATAGAGAACTTTGGTAGCACTGTTTTTGGGGAATCTGAGAAGGGATACTTTGGATCCCAATGAAGCCTGTGGTGACAAAGGAAATATCCTCACATAAAAACTAGAAAGAAGCTTTCTGAGAAACTGCTTTGTGTTGTGTGTACTCATCTCACAGAGTTACAGGATTCTGTTCTTGTAGCCGTTTGCTAACAGGTTTTTTGTGGAATCTGCAATAGGATATTTGGGAGCGCAATGAAATCAATGCTGATGATGGAAATGTCCTCAGACAAAAACCAAAAAAAAAAAAAAAGCTTTCTGAGAACCTCCTTGTGATGTGTGAATTCATCTCACAGATTTATACTTTTCTTTTCAGGAAGCAGTTTGCTAACATTACTTTCATGTAATCTGCAAAGGGATATTTGCGAGTGCATTGAGGCCTACACTGAAAAAGGAAATATCCTGATAAAAATAGTAAGAAGCTTTCTGAGAAACTGCTTTGTGATTTGTGAATTCATCTCACCGAGTTACATGATTCTTTCATGGAGTAGTTTGGTAGCACTGGTTTTGGGAAATCTGAGAAGGGATATTTTAGATTACATTGAAGCCTTCAGTTACAAAGGAATTATCCTCAGATAAAAACTCGAAAGAAGCTTTCTGAGAAAGTTATTTGTGATGTGTGAATTCACCTCACAGAGTTACACCAATCTTTTCATTGAGAAGTTGGTAACAGTTTTCTCGTGGAATCTGCAATGGGATATTAGGGAGTGCATTGAGGCATATGGTGAAAAAGTAAATATCCTCAGATAAAAACTAGAAAGAAGATTTCTGAGAAACTGCTTTGTGATGTGTCAATTCATCTCACAGAGTTACCAGATACTTTTCATGCATCATTTTGGTAGCACTCTTTTTGAGTAATCTGAGAAAGGATACTTTGGATTGCATTCAAGCCTATGGGGACAACAAAAATATCCTCAGACAAAAACCAAACAGCATTTTTCTGAGAAACTGCTTTGTGATGTGTAAATTCACCTCACAGAGTAACACCTTCCTTTTCATGAAGCAGTTTGTAAACTCTGTTTTTGTGGAATCTACAATGTGATACTTGTGAGCTAGTTGAGACCTATGGTGAAAAAGGAAATATCCTCAGACGAAAAATAGAAAGAAGTCTTCTGAGAAACTGCTTTGTGATGTGTGAATTCATCTCACACAGTTACACCACACTTTTCGTGGAGCAGTTTGCTAACACCGTTTTCCATGGAATTTACAATAGGATATTTTGGAGCGCATTGAAGCATATGCTGACAAAAGAAATATCCTCAGACAAAAATCAAAAGAAACTCTCTGTGAAACTGCTTTGTGATGTGTGAATACATTTCACAGGGTTACACTTTTCTTTCCATGGCACAGTTTGCTAACACTGTTCTTGGAGAATCAGAGAAGAGATATTTTGTGTCGCTTTGAAGCCTATGGTGACAAAGAAAATATCCTCAGGGAAAAACTAGAAAGAAGCTTTCTGAGAAGCTTCTTTGTTATGTGTGCATTATTCTCATCGAGTAACACGTTTCTTTTCATGGAGTAGTTTGTTAATACTGGTTTCGTGAAATCTGCAACATGATATTTGGTAGTGCATTGAAACCTATCATGAGAAAGGAAATATAGCAAGATAAAAACCAAAAAGAAGATTTCTGAGAAACTGCATTGTGACTGGTGAATTCATCTCACAGATTAACAGTGTTCTTTTCACTGAGGAGTTTGCTAACACTGTTTTCTGGGAGTCTGCAATGGGATATTTTGAAGCACATACAAGCTTATGGGGACAAAGGAAATATAATCATATAAAAACTAGAAAGAAGCTTTCTGAGAAACTTCTTTGTGATGTCAGAATTCAACTCACAGAGTTACAAGACACTTTTCATGGAGAAGTTTGTTAACACTGTTTTTGGAGAATCTGAGAGGGGATATTTTGGATCGCTTTGAAGTCTATGATGACAAAGGAAATATCCTCAGATAAAAACAAGATAGAAGTTTTCTGAGAAAGTTCTTCATGATGTGTGAATTCATCTCAAACATGTACACCTTTCTTTATATAGAGCAGTTTGATAACACTGTTTTCATGGAATCTGCATAGGGATATTTAGGAGAGCATTGAGACCTATGGTGAAAAAGGAAATATCCTCAGGTAAAAACTAGAAGGAAGCTTTCTGAGAAACTTCTTTGTGATGTGTGAATTCATCTCACAAAGTTACACTGTTGTTTTCATTGATAAGTTTGCTAACACTATTTTCTTGTAATCTGCAATGGGATATTTCAGAGTGCATTGAAGCTTATGGTGACAAAGGAAATATTCTCAGACAAAAACTAGAAAGAAGCTTTCTGAGAAAGCTTTGTGATTTGTGAATTCGTCTCACAGAGTTACACCTTTATTTTCATGGAGCAGATTGATAACCCTGTTTTCATCTAATCTTCAAAGAAATATTTGGGAGTACATTGAGGCCTAGGGTGACAAAGGAAATATTCCTAGAGAAAAACAAAAAAGAAGCTTTCTGAGAAACTTCTTTGTGATATTTGAATTCAACACACAGAATTACACTGTTCTTTTGACTGGGAAGTGTGCTTACACTGTTTTATTGGAATCTTCAATGGGATATTTCAGAGTGCATTGAAACTCATGGTGACAAAGGAAGTATCCTCAGACATAAACTGGAAAGAAGCTTTCTGAGAAACTGCTTTGTGATTTGTGAATTCATCTCACAGAGTTACATGATTTTTTTAATAGAGCAGTTTGGTAGCACTGTTTTCCAGGAATCTGAGAAGTGATATTTTGTATCATATTGAAGCCAATGGTGACAAAGGAAATATCCTCATATAAAAATTAGAAAGAAGCTTTCTGAGAAACTGTTTGTGATGTATTAATTCATCTCACAGTGTTACACTATTCTTTTCATGGATCAATCTATTATCATGTTTTTGTGGAATCTGAGATAGGATATTTTGGATTGCTTTGAAGCCTATGGTGACAAATGAAATATCATAAGATAAAAACTAGAAAGAATGTTTCTGCGAAAGTTCTTTGAAACGTGTGAATTCATCTCACAGAGTTACACATTACTTTTCATGGAGCAGTTTTCTAACACTGTTTTCGTGGAATCTACAAAGGGATATATGGGAGTGCATTGAGACCTATAGTGAAAAAAGAAATATCCTCAGTTAAACACTATAAAGAAACATCCTGAGAAAATGCTTTGTGACAGGTGAATTCGTCTAACAGAGTTACACTATTCTTTACATTGAGTGGTTTGTTAACACTGTTTTCTTGGAATCTGCAATTAGATATTTCAGAGTGCATAGAAACTGATGTTGACAAAGGAAATATCCACATATAAAAACTAGAAAGAATGATTCTGAGAAGCCAATTCATAATATGTTAATTCATCTTACAGAGTTACACAATTCTTTTCATGGGTCAGTTTTTAGTACTCTTTTTGGGGAATCTGAAAAGGCACATTTTGGATCTCATTGAAGCCTAATGTATCCAAGGAAATATCCTCAGATAAATACTAGAAAGAAGCTGTCAGAGAAAGTTCTTTGTGATGTGTGAATTCTTCTGAGAGAGTTACACCTGTCTTTTCATGGAGCACTTTGCTAACACAATTTTTGTGGAATCTGAAACGGGATATTTGGGAGTGCATTGAACCCTATAGTGAAAACGGAAATATCCTCATAGAAAAACTAAAATGAAGCTTTCTGAGAAACCAATTTTTGTTGCATGAATTCAACTCAGAGTGTTACACTGTTATTTTCATTGAGCAGATTTCTAACACTGTTTTCCTGGAATCTGCAATGGGATATTTCAGAGCACCTTGAAGCTTATTGTGAAAAATGAAATACCCTCAAACTAAAACTAGAAACTTTCTGAGAAACTACTTTGTGATTTGTAAATTCATCTCACAGTGTTACACAATTCTTTTCATGGATTAGTTTGATATTGCTGTTTTTGGGAAATCTGAGAAGGGATATTTTGGATGCCATTGAAGGTTAAGGTGAAAAATATCCTCAGATACAAACTACAAAGAAGATTTCTGAGAAAGTTATTTGTGATGTGTGAAAACATCTCACACAGTTACATCTTTCTCTTCATGGAGCTGTTGATAACACTGTTTTCATGGAATCTGCAAAGGGATATTTGGGAGGGCATTGAGGCCTATGGTGAAAAAGGAAATATCCTCATAGAAATACTAGAAAGAAGCTTTCTGAGAAACTGCTTTGTGATGTTTGAAATCAAGTCACAGAGTAACACTGTTATTTTCATTGAGCAGTTTGCTAACACTTTTTTCTTGGAATCTGCAATGGCATATTTAGGAGCACATTGAAGCTTATGGTGACAAAGCATATATCCTCATGTAAAATCTAGAAAGAAACTTCCTGAGAAACTGCTCTGTGATGTGTTAATTCTTCTCACATAGTTACATGATCCTTTTCCTGAATCAGTTTGGTAGCATGGTTTTTGCAGAATCTGAGAAGGGATACTTTGGATGGCATTGAAGACTGTGATGACTTAGGAAATATCTTCAGATAAAAGTTAGAAAGAATGTGTCTGAGAAAGTTCTTTGTGATGTGTGAATTCATAGCACAGAGTTACACTGTTCTTTTCCTGGAGAAGTTTGCTAACGCTGTTTTTGTGGAATCAGAAAACGGATATTTGGGAGCTCACAGAGGCTTATGGTGAAATAGAAAATATCCTCTGAAATAAACTAGAAGGAAGCATTTTGAGAAAATGTTTTGGGATGAGAAATCATCTCACAGAGGTACACTGTTCTTTTCATTTAGCAGTCTGCTAATACTGTTTTCTTGGAATCTGAAAAGGGGTATTTCAGGGCACATTGAAATTTATGGTGACAAAAAAAGCATCTTCATGTAAAAACTAGTAAGAAACGTTCTGAGAAACCGCTATGTGATGTGTTAATTTATTTCACAGAGTTACATGACTGTTTTCATGGATCAGTTTGGTAGCACTGTTTTTGGGTAAACTGAGAAGGGATATTTTTTATCACATTGAAGAATATGGTGACTAAGGAAATATCCCCGGATTAAAAGTAGAAAGAAGCTTCCTGAGAAGGTTCTTCATGATGTGAGAAATCATCTCACAGAGGTACAACTTTCTTTTCATGGAGGAGTTTGGTAACACTCTTTTTGTGATATCTGCAAAGGGATATTTAGGAACGCATTGAGTCCTATGTTGAAATAAGGCATATTCTCAGTTAAATACTACAAAGAATCTTTCTGAGAAACTGCTTTGTGATATGTGAATTCATCTCACAGTGTTACACTGTTGTTTTCACTGAGCAGTTTGTTCACACCCTTTTCTTGGAATCTGCAATGGGGTTTTTTGGAGTGCATTGAAGTCTACAGTGACAAAGTAAATATAATCACATGAAAATCAAAAAGAAGCCCTCTGAGAAACTACTTTGTGCTGTGTCAATTCAGCTCATGGATTTACATTGTCCTTTCTTTTGTGCAGTTTGCTAACACTGTTTTCCTGGATTTTGCAATGGGGTATATTGGAACGTATTGAAGCTTATGGTGACAAAGGAAATATCTTCTATCTTCAGAAAAATCAAGAAGGAAACTTTCTGAGGAACTGCTTTGTGATTTGTGAATTCATCTCAGAGTTACACGTTTATTTTCATGGAGCAGTTTGGTAGCACTGTTTTGGGGAATCTGAGAAGGGATATTTTGTGTCACATAGAAGCATATTGTGACAAAGTAAATATCCTTAGATAAAAGCTAGAAAGAAGTTTTCTGAGAAAGCTCTCTGTGATGTGTGAATTCTCCTAACAGACTTACAGCTTTCTTTTCATGGAGCAGTTTGATAAAACTGTTTTCGTGGAATCTGCAAAGGGATATGTGAGAGTGCATTGAGGCCTATGGTGATAATGGAAATATCCTCAGATAGAAACTAGAAAGGCGCTTTCTGAGAAACTGCTTTGTGATTTGTGAATTCATCTCACAGACTTACAGTGTTCTTTTCATGGAGCAGTTTGCTAACACTGCTTTCTTAGAATCTGCCATCTGATATTTCGGAGTGCATTGAAGCTTAGGGTGAAAAAGGAAATACCTTCAAATAAAACCTAGATAGAAGCTTTCTGAGACACCACTTTGTGATGTGTTAATTCATCTCACAGAGTTACACAATTCTTTCCATGGATGTTTGGTAGCACTGTTTTTGGGGAATCTGAGAACGGCTATTTTGGATCACATTGAAGCCTGTGGTGAAAAAGGAAATATCCTCAGAATAAAACTGGAAAGAAGCTTTCTGATAAACTGCTTTGTAATCTGTGAACTCATCTCACAGAGTTAAACAATTCTTTTCTTGGAGCCATTTGCTAACACTTGTCGAGGAATCTACAAAGGATATTCGGCAGTGCATTGAAACCTATGTTGACAAAGGAAATACCCTCAAATAGGAACCAAAAAATGTTTTCTGAGAAACTGCCTTGTGATGTGTGAATTCACCTCACAGATTTACAAGTTTCTTTTCATGGAGCAGTTTGCCAACACTATTTTCATGAAATCTCACACGGGATATTTCCGTGTGCTTTGAGGCCTATAGTGAACATGGAAATATCATCATACAAAAACTAGAAAGAAGCTTTCTGAGAAACTGCATTTTGATTTGCTAATTCATCTCTCAGTTACACGAATCTTTTCATGGAGAAGTTTGGTTGCACTGTTTTTGGGGAATCTGAAAGGGATGTATTGGATCACATTGAAGCCTATAGTGATGAAGGAAATACATCTTTCTTTTCATGAAGCAGCTTGCTAACACTGTTTTCATGGAATCTGCAAAAGGTTATTTTGGACACATTGAGGCCTATGGTGAAAAAGGAAATATCCCCAGATAAAAAATTTAAAGCAACTTTCTGAGAAACTTCTTTGTGACATGTGAATTCATCTCACAGAGGTACACCTCTCTTTTCATAGAGAACATTGCTAACACTTTTCTTCGTGGAATCTGCAATGAGATTTTTAGGAGTGCATTGAGGAATATGGTGACAAAGGAAATATCCACAGTTAAAAACTAGAAAGAAGATTTCTGATAAACAGTTTTGTGGTGTGTGAATTCATCTCACAGATTTACATCATTCTATTTGTGGATCAGATTGGTAGTACTGTTTTTGGGGAATCAGAGAAGGGATGTTTTGGATCACTTTGAGACCTATGGTGAAAAAGCAAATATCTTCAGATAAAAACTAGAAAGAAGCTTTCTGTGAAACTGCTTTGTGATGCGTAAATTCAACTTGAAGAGTTAAACTGTTCTTTCCATTGAGCAGTTTGCTAACACTGTTTTCTTTCAATATGCAATATGATATTTCGGAGTGCTTTGAAGCTTTTCGTGACAAAGGAAATATCCTCATACAAAAACCAGAAGATGCTATCTGAGAAACAGCTTTGTGATTTGTTAATTAATCTCACAGAGTTACACCATGATTTTCATGGAGCAGTTTGGCAGCACTGTTTTTGGTTAATCTGATAGGGGATATTTTGGGTCGCATTAAAGCCAATGGTGACAAAGCAAATATCCTCACATGAAAACCAGAAAAAAGATTTCTGAGAAAGATCTTTGTGATGTTTGAGTTCATCTCACAGAGTTACACCTTTCCTTTTCATGGAGCACTTTGCTAAAACTGTTGCTGTGGAATGTGCAGAGGGATATTTGGGAGTGCATTGAGGCCTATGGTGAAAAAGTAACTATCCTCAGATAAAAACTAAAAACTTTTAGAGACTTCTTCCTGATGTTTGAATTCATCTCACAGAGATACACTGTTCTGTTCATTGAGCAGTTCGCTAACACTGTTTTCTTGGAATCTGCAATGGGATATTTCAGAGTGCATTGAAGTTTATGGTGACAAAGGATATATCCTCAGACAAACACTAGAAAGAAGCTTTCTGAGAAAGTACTTTGGAATTCCTGAATTCATCTCATTGATTTTCACAAAACTTTTCATGGAGCAGTTTGATAGTACTGTTTTGGGGGAATTTGAGAAGGGATATTTTGGGTTGCATTGATGCCTACGGTGACAAAGGGAATATCATCAGATAAAAACTAGAAAGAACCTTTCCTAGAAAATTTTGTAATGTGTGAATTCATCTCACAGAGCTACACCTTTTTTTTCATGGAGCAGTTTTCTGACACTGTTTTCGTGGAATCTGCAAAGGGATATTTCAGAGCCCATTGAGGCCAATATTGAAAAAGTAAATATCCTGAGATAAAAACAATGAGGAGGCTTTATGAGAAACTGGTTTGTGGTGTGTGAATTCATCCCAAAGAGCTACTCGGCTCTATTCATTGTCCAGTTTGCTAACACTGATTTATTTTAATCTGCAATATGATATTTTGGAATGCTTTGAGGCTTGTTGTGACAAAGGAAATATCCTTACATTAAAACTACAAAGATGCTATCTGAGAAACAGCATCATGATGTGTTAATTCATCTCACAGAGTAACACCATTGTTTTCATGGAGAAGTTTGGTAGGACTGTTTTTGGGTAATCTAAAAAGGGATATTTAGGATATCATTGAAGCTTATGGTGACTAAGGAAATATCCTCAGATAAAAACTAGAAAGAAGCTTTCTGAGAAATTCCTTTGTGATGTGTGAATTTATCTCAGAGTTACACCTTTCTTTTCATAGAGAAGTTTACTAACACTGTTTTCGTGGAATCTGCAGACGGATATTTGGGAGGGCCCTGAGGCCAATAGTAAAGAATATATATATGCATATAAATACCACAAAGAAGTTTTCGGAGAAACTGCTTTGTGATGTGTGAATTCAGCTCACAGAATTACACGAATATTTTTATGGAGCAATTTGGTAGCACTGTTTATGGGGAATCTGAGAAGGAATATTTTGGATCACATTGAAGCCTATATTGACAAAGGAAATATCCTCAGATAAAACTAGAAGGAAGCTTTCTGATAAAGTTCTTTGTGATGTGTGAATTCATCTCACAGAGTCCCACATTTCTTTTCATGGAGCAGTTTGCTAACAGTTTTCGTGGAATCTGCAAAGGGATATTTCTGAGCTTATTGAGGCCTGTGGTGAAACAAAAAAATCCTCAGATGAAAACTGCAAAGAAGCTTTCTGAGAAACTGGTTTGTCATGTGTGAATTCATCTCACAGAGTTACACTGTACTTCTCATTGAGCAGTTTGCTAGCATTGCTTTCTTGGAATCTGCCATGGGATATTTCGGAGCTTGTTGAAGCTTATCTTGACAAAGGAAATATCCTCATATAAAACCTAGAAAGAAGCTTTCTGAGAAACCGCATTGTGATGGGTTTATTTGTCTCACAGGGTTACATGACTCTTTTCATGGATCAGTTTGTTAGCACTATTTTTGATTAATCTGAAGAGGATATTTTCGAGTGCATCAATGCCTGTGGTGACAAAGTAAATATCCTCAGATAAAAACTGGAAAGAAATTTCTGAGAAAGTTCTTCTTGATATTTGAATTCATCTCACTGGGTTACACCTTTCTTTTCATGAAGCAGTTTGCTAACATTGTTTTCATGGAAACTGCAAAGGGATATTGGGAGTGCATGAGACCTAGGGTGAAAAAGTAAATATCCTCAAATAAAAAGTAGAAAGAAACTTTTTGAGAAACTTCTCTGTGATATGTGAATTCATCTCACAGTGTTACACTGTTCTTGTCACTGAGCAGTTTGCTAAACTCTTTTCTTCGAATCTGCAATCTGATATTTTTGAGTGCACTTAAGCTTATGGTGACAAAGGAAATATGCTCATATAAAAACTAGAAAGAAACTTTCTGAAGAACTGCATTGTGATGTGCTAATTGAATGCAGATAGTTACAGGATGCTTTTCATGGTTCAGTTTGTAGCACTGTTTTTGGGGAATCTGAGAAGGGATATTTTGGATGACAGAGAAGCCTACAGAGACAAAGGTAATATCATCAGATAAAAACTAGAAAGAATCTTTCTTAGAAAGTTTTTGTGATGTGTGAATTCATCTCACAGAACTACAACTTTCTTTTAATGGAGTAGTTTTCTGACACTGTTTTCGTGGAATCTGCAAAGAGATATTTCAGAGCCCTTTGAAGCCTATAGTCAAAAAGTAAATATCCTGAGATAGAAATTCGAAGGCAGTTTTCTGAGAAACTGCTTTGTGATGTGTGAATTCATCTCACAGAGTTACACCGTTCATTTCATTTAGTAGTTTGATAACACTGTTTTCGTGCAATCTGCAGTAGGACATTTAGAAGTGCATTGAAGCCTTTGGTGACAAAGGGAATATAATCAGATGAAAAGCAAAAAGATGCTTCCTGAGAGACTGCTTTGTAAGGTGTGAATTCATCTCACAGAGTCACACTGCTCTTTGCATAGTTTTCTAGGACTGTTTCCTTGGAATCTGCAATCTGATATTTTGGAGTGCATTGAAGATTATGGTGACAAAGAAACAACACTCATATTAAAACTGGAAAGAACGTTTCTGAGAAACCAATTTGTGTTGTGTTAATTCATCTCACAGAGATACATGATTCATTTCATGTATCAGTTTGGTAGCACTGCTTTTGTGATGTCTGAGAACTGATATTTTGGAGTGCATGGAAGCTGATGGTGGAAAGGAAATATCCAGAGATAAAAACTAGGAATAAGCTTTCTGTGAAATTTCTTTGTGATGAGTGAATTCATCACACAGTGTTAAACCTTTATTTTCTTTGAATAGTTTGGTAGCACTGTTTTTATGGAATTTACAATGGGATATTCGGGACCTCCTAAGTGAAAAAGGAAATAACTTCAGATAAAAACTTGAGAGAAGTATTTTGAGAATCAGTTTTGTGATGTGTGTATACACCTCAGAGAATTTAACCTTTTGTTGGTTGAGCAATCTGTCATCTCTCTTTTTGTGGTACCTGAGAAGAGTGATTTAAGAGCACATCGAAGTATATGGTGACAAAGGAAATATAATCAGACAAAAAGCAAAAACAAGCTTTCTGATAAATTGCTTTGTGATGTGTGAATTCATCTCACAGATGTACACCTTTATTTTCATGGAGCGGTTTGCTAATACTATTTTTATGGAATCTGCAAAGGGATATTCACAAGCACATTGAGGCAAATGGTGAAAAAGGACATATCCTCAGAAAAAAAGTAGAAAGAAGCTTTCTGGAAAACTGCTTTGTGTTTTGTGAATTCATCTAACAGAGTTACACGAACCTTTTCATGGAGCAGTTTGGTGGCACTGTTTTTCAGGAATCTGAGAAGGAATATTTTGGATCATATTGAAGCCTGTGGTGACAAAGGATATATCGTCAGATAAAATCTAGAAGGAAACATTCTGAGAAACCTCTTTGTGATGTGTGAATTAACTTCACAGAGTTACACCATTCTTTTCTTTTTTTTCTTATACTATAAGTTCTAGTTTACATGTGCATAATGTGCAGGTTTGTTACATATGTATACTTGTGCCATGTTGGTGTGCTGCACCCATCAACTCGTCAGCACCCATCCATTCTTCATTTATATCAGGTATAACTCCCCAATGCAATCCCTCCCCCCTCCACCCTCCCCATGATAGGCCCCAGTGTGTGATGTTCCCCTTCCTGAGTCCAAGTGATCTCATTGTTCAGTTCCCACCTATGAGTGAGAACATGCGGTGTTTGGTTTTCTGTTCTTGTGATAGTTTGCTAAGAATGACGGTTTCCAGCTGTATCCATGTCCCTACAAAGGACACAAACTCATCCTTTTATATGGCTGCATAGTATTCCATGGTGTATATGTGCCACATTTTCTTAATCCAGTCTGTCACAGATGGACATTTGGGTCGATTCCAAGTCTTTGCTATTGTGAATAGTGCCGCAATAAACATACGTGTGCATGTGACTTTATAGCAGCATGATTTATAATCCTTTGGGTATATACCCAGTAGTGGGATGGCTGGGTCATATGGCACATCTAGTTCTAGATCCTTGAAGAATTGCCATACTGTTTTCCATAATGGTTGAACTAGTTTACAATCCCACCAACAGTGTAAAAGTGTTCCTATTTTTCCACATCCTCTCCAACACCTGTTGTTTCCTGACTTTTTAATGATTGCCATTCTAACTGGTGTGAGATGGTATCTCATCGTGGTTTTCACTGAGAAGTGTGCTTACCCTTTTTTTGTGGAATCTGCGATGCTACATTACAGATCACATTGAAGCCTATGTTTAAAAGTCAATATCCTCAGATAAAATCTGGAAAGGAGCTTTCTGAGAAACCACTTTTGGATGTGTGAATTCATATCACAGAGATACACTGTTGTTTTCATTGAGCAGTACGCTAACACAGTTCTTGTGGAATCTGCAATAGGATAGTCGGGAGTGCATAGAAACCTATGGTGACAAAGGAAATATCCTAAGAAAAAAATAAGCTTTCTGAGAAACTTCTTTGTCATTTGGAAATGCAACTCAGAGACTTACACCTTTCTTTTCATGGAGCAGTTTGCAAACACTGTTTTTGTGGAATCTGCAAAGGGATATTTGTGCATGCATTGAGGCAAATCGTGAAAAGGAAATATCTTCAGACAAAAACTAGAAACATTTCTGAGAAACAGCTGTGTGATGTTTGAATTTATCTCACAGAGTTACACCATACTTTTCATGGAGAAGATTGGTAGCACTGTTTCTGGGGAATCTGAGAAGGAATATTTTGGAACGCATTGATGCCTATAGTCACAAAGGTAATATCCTCAGATAAAAACTAGAAAGGAGCTTTCTGAGGAAGTTATTTGTGATGTGTGAATTCATCTCCCAGTGTTACACATTACTTTTCATGAATCAGATTGCAAACACTGTTTTTTTTGAATCTGTAAAGTGATATATATGGGAGCACATTGAGGCCTATTTATATCCTCATATAAAAACCAGAAAGAAGCTTTCTGGGAAACCGTTTTGTGATGTGTTAATCCATCTCACAGAGTTACTGGATTCTTTTCATGGATCAGTTTGGTAGCACTGTTTTGGGGTATCTGAGAAGGGAGAAGGGATTTTTTTTTCCCAGATGGAGTCTTGCTCTGTCATCCAGGCAGGAGTGCAGTGGCTGGATCTCAGCTCACTGCTAGCTCCACCTCCCAGGTTTATGCCATTCTCCTGCCTCAGCCTCCCGAGTAAGTGTGATTACAGGCACTCGCCACCTCGTCCAGCTAGTTTTTTGTATTTTCTAGTAGAGACAGGATTTCACCATGTTAGCCAGGATGGTCTTGATCTCCTGACCTCGTGATCTGCCCTTCTCAGCCTCCAAAATTGCTGTGATTACAAGCTTGAGCCACCACGCCTGGCTGAGAAGGGACATTTTTTATTGCTTTGATGAACAAGGTGACAAATAAAATATTCTCAGATAAGAACTAGAAGGAAACTTTGTGACAAAGTTCTTTGTGATGTATGAAATAATCCTACAGAGCTACAGCTTTCTTTTCATGGAGCAGTTTGCTAACACTGTTTTCTTGGAATCTGCAAAGGGATATTGGGGAGCACATTGAAACCTATAAAGGAAAAATATATATACTCATGTGAGAAATAGAGAGTAGCTTTCTGAGAAACTGTTTAATGATGTGTGAATTCATCTCACACACATTTACACCTTTCTTTTCATGGAGCAGTTTCAAAATCCTGTTTTTGTGGAATCTGCAAAGTGATATAGGAGAACACATTGAGGCCTGTGGTGAAAAAGGAAATATCCTCAGACAAAAACTAGACAGAAGATTTCTGAGAAACTACTTTTGGGTGTGTGAATTCAACTCACAGAGAAACATGGTTGATTCATTGATGAGATTGATAACACTGTTTTCATGGAATCTACAATAGGATATTTGGGAGTGCTTGAAGAACATGGTGACAAAGGAAATATCCCCAGGCAACAACCAGAAAGAATCTTTCTGAGAAACTGTGTTCTGAAACGTGAATTCACCTCACAGAGTTACACCTTTCTTTTCATGGAGCAGTTTGCTAACACTGTTTTTGTGGAATCTGTAAAGGTATATTCATGAGTGCATTGAGGTCTATGGTAAAAAAGGAACTATCCTCAGACAAAAACTAGAAAGAAGCTTTTTGAGGAACCAATTTGTGATGTTTAATTCACCTCACAGAGCTACATGATTCTTTACATGGATTAGTTTGGTAGCACAATTTTTGGGGAATCTGAGAAGGAAATTTGGATTGCATTGAAGCCTAAGGTGACAAAGGATGTATCCTCAGATAATAACTAGATAGAAGGTTTCTGGAAAGTTCTTTCTGACGTGTAAATTCATCTCACAGCGTTACACCATTATTTTCATGGAGTGGTTTGCTAAGACTGTTATAGTGGAATCTGCAAAGGGATATTTGGGAGCACACTGAGGACTACAGTGAAAAAATATATCCTCAGATAAAAACTAAAAAGTAGCTTTCTGAGAAACTGCTTTGTGATATGTGAATTCATCTCACAGAAGTACATCATTCTTTTCATTGAGCAGTTTGATAACACTATTTTCACGGAATCTCCAATAGGATATTTTGCAGCATATTGAAGCCAATGGTGACTAAGGAAATATCCTGAGATGAAAACCAAAAAGAAGCTTTCTGAAAAACTTCTTTCTGATGTGTGAATTCATCTCACAGAGTTACACTGTTCTTTTCATTGACGAGTTTGCTAACACTCTTTTATTTGAATCTGCAATTTTATGTTTTGGAGCACATTGAAGCTTATGGTGAAAAAGGAAATATCCTCATATAAAAACAAGAAATAAGCTTTCTGAGAAACGGCTTTGTGATGCCTTAATTCATTTCACAGGTCTCCATGATTCTTTTCATGGATCAGTCTGTTAGCATCTGAGAAATAATATTTTGGATCACATTGAAGCCTATGGTGACAAATGAAATATAATCATATAAAAACTGGAAAGAAGCTTTATGAGAAACTGCTTTATGATGTGTTAATTCATCTCACTGAGTTACACCTGTGTTTTCACACAGTAGATTGCCAACATTGTTTTTGTGGAATCTGCACGGGGATATTGGAGAACTCATTTAGGCATATAGTAAAATGGAAATATCCTGAGACAAAAACTAGAAGGAAGCATTCTGAGAAACTGTGATGTGCAATTTCATCTCACAGATACACAACATTCTTTTCATTGAGCAGTTTGATAACACTGTTTTGTGGAATCTGCAATAGGGTATCTGGGAACACTTTGAAGCCTATGGTGATAAAGGAAATATCTACAGATAAAAACCATAAAGAAACTTTCTGAGAAACTTCTTCATGTTGTGTGAATTCATTTCACAGATATACACTTTTCTTTTCATGGAGCAGTTTGGTAGAACTCTTTTTGGGGAATTCTAGAAGGGATATTTAGGATCACATTGAAGCCTATTGTGGCAAAGGAAATATCCTGAGATTAAAAGTAGAAGGAAACTTTCTGAGAAACTGCTTTGTGATATATGAATTTATCTCACCGTGTCACACCTTTCTTTTCATGGAACAATTGGCTAACACTACTTTTGTGGAATCTCCAAAGGCATATTTGGGAGCGCACTAAGTTCTCTGGTGAAAATGGAAATATCCCCAGATAAAAACAAGAAGGAAGCTTTCAGACAAAGTTGTCTGTGATGTGTGAATTTATCTCACAGAATTGCACCCTACTTTTCATGGGGCAGTTTGCTAACACTGTTTTCGTGGAATCTGCAAAGGGATATTTCATAGTGCATTGAAGTTTATGTTGATAAAGGAAATATCCTCAGATAAAAACTAGAAAGAAGCTTTCTGAGAAACTGCTTTGTGATGTGTGAATTCATCTCACAGAGTTACAATGTTCTTTTCATTCAGCAGTTTGTTAACACTGTTTTCTTGGAGTCTGCAATGGGATATTTCAGAGTGCATTGTAGCTTGTGGTGACAAAGGAAATATCCTCATATAAAACCTGGAAAGAAGCTTTCTGAGAAACCGCTTTTGGATGTGTTAAATCATCTCACAGAGTTACACGATCATTTTCATGGATCTGTTTGCTAGCACTGTTTATGAGGAATCTGAGAAGGGATATTTTGGATGACATTGTAGCCTATGGTTACTTAGGAAATATCCTTAGATAAAAAGTAACAAGAAGCATTCTGAGAAAGTTTTTTGTATTGTGTGAATTCACCTCACAGAGTTACAACTTAGTTTTCATAGAGTAGTTTGCTAACAGTTTTTGTGCAATCTGTAAAAGGATATTTGGGAGTGCATTGAGGCCTGTAGTGATAAAGGAAATATCCCCATAGAAAACCAAAAAGAAGCTTTCTGAGAATCTGCTTTGTGATGTGTGAATTCATCTCAAAGAGTTACACCATACTTTTCATTGAACAGTTTAATAACACTGTTTTCATGGTATCTGCACCAGGATATTTGGGAGCTCTTTGAAGACTATTATGACAAAGAAATTATCCTCAGAAAAATGCCAAAAAGAAGCTTTCTGGGAAACTGCTTTGTGTTGTGGCAATTCAAATCACATATTTCCCATGTTCTTTCCATGGAGCAGTTTGTTAACACTGTTTTCTTGGAATCTGCATTGAGATATAACAGAGAGCATTGAAACTTACTGTGAAAAGGGAAATATCCTCAGACAAAAACTAGAAGGATATTTTCTGAGAAACTGCTTTGTTATTTGTGAATTAATCTCACAAAGTTATACAATTCTTTTCATGGAGCAGACTGGTGGCACTGTTTTAGGGAATCTGAGAAGGGATAGTTCGGATCACATTGAAACCTTTGGTGATAAAGGAAATATCCTCAGATAAAAACTATAATGAAGCTTTCTGAGAAAGTTCTTTTTGATGTTTGAATTCATCTCACATAGTTACACCTTTCTTTTAATGGAGCAGTCTGGTAACACTCTTTGCAAGGAATCTGTAAAGGGATATTTGGGAGCACATTGAAGCCTATGGTGGAAAAGGAAATATCCTCAGATAAAAAATAGAAAGAAGCTTTCTGAGAAACTGCTTTGTGATGTGTGAATTCATCTCAAAAGATACACCTTCTTTTCATTGAGCAGCTTGATAACCAATTTTTGTGAATTCTGCAATAGGATATTTGGGAGAGCAGTGAAGCCTATGATGACAAAGGAAATATACTCAGATTAAAACCAAAAAGAAGCTTTCTGAGAAACTGCTTCATGACGTGTGAATTCATCTCACAGGATTACACTGCTCTTTTCATTGATCAGTTTGCTAACATTGTTTTCTTGCAATCTGCCATGGGAAATTTTGGAGTGCATTGAAACGTTTGGTGACATAGGGCATATTCTCAGATAAAAAACAAAAAGAACCTTTCTGAGAAACTGCTTTGTGATGTGATAATTCATCTCACAGATTTACACCTTTCTTTTCATGGAGCAGTATGATAGCAGTATTTTCTTGGAATCTGCAAAGAGATATTTGGGAGCACCGTGAGGCCTATTGTGAAAAAGGAAATATGCTCAGATAAAAACTAGAAAGAAGCTTTCTGAGACTGCTTTTTGATGTATGAATTCATCTGAGAGAGTTACCTTGTTCTTTCCATTGAATAGCTTGCTGACACTCTTTTCTTGGAATCTGCAATGGGATATGTTGCATCACATTGAGGCCTATAGTGAAAACGTAAATATCCTCAGATAAAACTAGAATAAAGCTTTCTGAGAAACTGATTAGTGATGTGTGCACTCATCTCACAGAGTTACACTGTTTATTCCATTGTGCTGTTTGCTAACTCTGTTTTCTGGGAATCTGCAAAGGGATATTTTGGTGCGCATTGAAGCTTAAGGTGACAAAGGAAATATCCTCATATAAAAGCTAGAATTAACATTTCTGAGAAATAGCTTTATGATGCTTAATTACTCTCAAGGAGTACACAATTCCTTTCATGGATAAGTTTGGTAGCATGGCTTTTGGGGTATCTGACAAGGAATATTTTAGATAGCAATGAAGCACAGGATAACAAATAAATTTCCCTCAGATAACAAATAGAAAGAAGCTTTCTGAGAAAGGCTTTTGTGATGTGTGAATTCATCTCACAGAGTTACACCTTTGTTTGCAGAGAGCAGTGTGCTAACTCTGTTTTCATGTAATCTGCAAAGGGATATCTGGGAGCGCATTGAGGAATATGGTGAAAAGGAAATATCCTCATATAAAAACTAGAGAGAAGCTTTCTGAGAAACTGCTTTGTGATGTGGTAATTCATTTCACTGAGTTATATTATTCGTTTCATAAAGGAGTTTGGTAGCACTGTTTTTGAGGAATCTGAGAAGGAATATTTGGATCGCATTGAAGCCTATGGTGACAAAGGAAATATCCTCAGATAAAAACTAGAAGTTAGCTTTCTGAGAAACTGCTTTGTGACGTTTGAATTCATCTCACAGAGTTTCATGATTCTTTTCATCGAGCAGTTTGATCGTGCTGTTTTTGGGCTATCTGAGAAGGGATAATTTTTATCACATTGAAGCCTATGGTGACAAAGGAATTATCCTCAGATAAAAACTAGAAAGAAGTTTCTGAGAAACTGCTTTGTAATGTGTGAATTCATCTCATTGTGCTACACATTCCTTTTAATGGAACAATTTGATAACACTGTATTCATGGAATCTGCAAAGGGATATTTTGGCGTGCCTTGAGGTTTATGGTGAAAAAGGAAATATCTTCAGATAAAAACCAGAAAGAAAGTTTCTGAGAAACTGCTTTGTGATGTGTGAATTTATCTCACAAAGTTACACTATATTTATCATTCAGCAGTTTGATGACACTGTTTTCGTGGAATCTGCAATAGGATATTTGGGAGCTCATTGAAGCCTATGGTGACAAAGGAAATATTCTCAGATACAAACCAAAAGAAGCTTTCTGAGAAATGCTTTGTGATGTGTGAATTCATTTCACATAGTTACACTGTTCTTTTCATTGAGCAGTTTATTAACACTATTTTCTTAGAATCTGCTAACTGATGTTTCATAGTGCATTGAAGCTTATGGTTAAAAGGGAAATAACCTCATATAAAAAGTAGAAAGAAGCTTTCTGAGAAATCACTTTGTGATGTGATAATTCATCTCACCTCACCGTGTGACATGGTTCTTTTCATGGATCAGTTTGGTAGCACTGTTTTTAGGTAATCTGAGAAGGAATATTTTTTATCTCATTGAATCCTATGGTGACAAAGGAAATATTCTCAGATAAAAACGTGAAAGAAGATTTCTGAGAAACTGCTTTGTGATGTGTAAGTTATTCTCACAGAGTTACACGATTTTTTTTCATGGATGAGTTTGGTATCACTGCTTTTGGGTAATCTGAGAAGTGATACATTGGATCGTATTGAAGCCTATGGTGACAGAGGAAATGCCCTCATATAAGAACTAGAAAAAAGCTTTCCGAGAAACTGCTCTGTGGTGTGTGAATTCATCTCACAGGGTTATACTATTCTTTGCATTCAACAGTTTGCTAACACTGTTTTCATGGAATCTGCAATGGTATATTTCGGGGCACATTGAAGCTTCTAGTGACAAAGGAAGCAACCTCAGAAAAAACTAGTAAGAAGCTTTCTGAGAAACTGCTTTGTGTTTTGTGAATTCATCTCACAGAGTTATGCAACTCTTTCATGGACCAGTTTGGTAGCACTGTTTTTGGTGAATCTGAGAATGTATATTTTAGATCACATTGAAGCCTATTTGGACAAAGGAAATATCCTCAGATAAAAACCAGAAAGAAGCTTTCTGAGAAACTGCTTTCTGATATGGTATTTCATCTCACAGAGTTAAATGATTACTTTCATGGATCAACTTGGTAGCTCATGTTGGGGAATCTGAGAAGGGATATTTTGGATCACTGTGAAACCTATGGTGACAAAGGAATTATCCTCAGATAAAAAACAGGAAGAAGCTTTCTGAGAAAGTTCTTTGTGTTGTGTGAATTCATCTCACAGAGTTATACCTTCCTTTTCAAGGAACAGTTTCCTAACACGGTTGTCATGGAATTGGCAAATGTATATTTGAGAGTGCATTGAGGCATATAGTGGAAAATTAAATATCCTCAGATAAAAACGAGAAAGAAGCTTTCTGAGAAATCACTTTGTTATGTGTTAATTCATTTCACAGAGTTACACGATTCTTTTCATATGTTAGATTTGTAGCACTGTTTTTGGGGAATCTGAGAAGGGATATTTTGGATCACCTTGAAGCCTATGGTGACAAAGGAAATACTCTCAGATAAAAACTAGAAAGGAGCATTCTAAGAAATTTCTTCATTAAGAGTGAATTCATCTCACAGAGTTTCACTTTTGTTTTCAAGGAACAGTTTGCTAACACTGTTTTTGTGGAATCTGCAAAGGGATATTTGAGAGCACATTGAGGCCTACAGTGCAAAACTACATATCCTCAGATAAAAATTAGAAAGAAGCTTTCTGAGAGACTCCTTTGTGATGTGTGAATTCATCCCACAGTGTTACATGACTCTTTTCATAGATCAGTTTTTTGGCACTGTTTTGGGGGAGTCTGAGGAGGGATAATATCAATTGCATTGAAGCATATATTGAGAAAGGAAATATCTTCAGATAAAAACTAGAAGGAAATATTCTGAGGCAGATTTTTGTGATGTGTGAATTCATCTCAAAGAGTTACGCCTTTCTATTCATGGAGCTGTTTGCTAAAACTATTTTTGTGGAATCTGCAAAGGGATATTTGGGAGCTCACTGAGGACTATAGGGTAAATGGAAATATCCTCAGGTAAAAACTAGAAATAAGCATTCTGAGAAACTGCTTTGCTATGTGCGAATTCATCTCACATAGTTACACCATAATTTTCATTGAGCAGTTTGATAACACTGTTTTCATGAAGTCTGTAATAGGATATTTTGGAGTGCCTTGAGACCTATGGTGACAAAGGAAATATCCTCAGATGAAAACCAAAAAGAAGCTTTTCATGGACCAGTTTGGTAGCACTGTTTTTAGAATATTTGAGAAGGGATTTTTTTTTGGATTGCAGTGAAGCCTATGGTGACAAAGGGAGTATCCTGATAAAAATTAGAAAGAAGCTTTCTGAGAAAGATCTTTGTGATGTGTGAATTCATGTCACAGAATTACACCTCCATTTCCATGGGGGAGTTTGCTAATACTGTTTTTGTGGAATCTTCAATAGGATATTTGGGAGCTCATTGAAGACTATAGTGACATAGAAATTATCCTCAGACAGACACCAAAAAGAAGTTGTTTGATAAATTACTTTGTGATGTGTGAATTCATCTCACAGAGTTACACCTCTATTTTATGGAGCAGTTTGCTAACACTGTTTTTGTGGAATCCGCAAAGGTATATTTGGGAGCACATTCAGGTATACAGTGAGAAATGAAATATCCTCAGATAAAACTAGAAGGAAGCCTTCTGGGAAAATGCTTTGTGATGTGTGAATTCAACTCACGGAGTTACACTGTGCATTGAGCAGTTTGTTTGCATTGAGCAGTTTCTTTACACTGTTTTCTTGGAATCTGCACTCTAGTATTTCATAGTGCATTGAAGTTTACGGTGACAAAGGAAATATACTCATAGATAAATCAAAAAGAAGCCTTCTGAGAAACTGCTTTGTGATGTCTGAGTTCATCTCACAGAATTACACCATTCTTTTCATTAAGCAGTTTGATAACACTGTTATCGTGCAATCTGCTATAGGATATTTGGGAGTGCATTGAAGTCTATGGTAACAAAGCCTATATCCTCATAGATAAAAGAAAAACAAGCTTTCTGAGAAACGATTGATTTTGTGTTGTGTGAATTCCTCTCACAGTGTTACACTGTGGTTTTCATTGAGAAGTTTGCTAACACTGTTTACTTGGAATCTTAAAAGGGATATTTTGGAGCACATTGAAAATTATGCTGACATAGAAAATGTCCTCATATAAAAAGTAGAAAGAAGCTTTCTGAGAAACCACTTTGTGATGTGTTAATTCATCTCACAGAGTTACAAGATTCTTTTCATGGATCACTTTGGTAGCACTGTTTTTGGGGAATCTTAAAAGGGATATTTTGGATTGTATTGAAGCCTATGGTGACAAAGAAAATATCCTCAGATAGAAACTAGAAAGAAGCTTTCTAAGAAACTTCTTTGTGATGTGTGAATTCATCTCACAGAGTTACATATTTCTTTTCATGGAGCTGTTTTCTAACTTTTTTTTCGTGCAATCTGCAAAGGGATATTTGGGAGCACATTGAGGCCTATGGTGAAAAAGTACATTTCTTCGTAGAAAAACTAGAAAGAAACTTTCTGAGAAACTGTTTTGTGACATGTGAATTCATCTCACAGAGTTTCACTGTTCTTTTCCATGAGCAGTTTGCTAACTCTGTTTTCTTGGCATCTACAACGGGATATTTAGGAGCTCATTGAAGTTTATGGAGACAAAGGAATTATCCTAAAATAAAAAAATAGAGAGAAACTTTATGAGAAACTGCTTTGTGTTGTGTTAATTCATCTCAGAGAGTTACAAGATGCTTTCCATGGAGGTAGTTTGGTAGCCCAGTTTCAGGGAAATCTGAGTAGCGATATTTTGGATAACATTGAAGTGTATGGTGACAAAGGAAATATTCTCAGATTACAATTAGTTAGAAGCTTTCTGAGAAAGTTTTTTGTGATGTGTGAATTCATCTCACAGAATTACACCTTTATTTTCATGTTACAGTTTGCTATCCCTGTTTTTGTTGAAGCTGCAAAGGGATATTTGCGAACACATTTATGCCTATAGTGAAAAAGGAATTATCCTCACATAAATACTACAAAGAAGCTTTCTGAGAAACTGTTTTTTGATGTGTGAATTCATCTCACATAGTTACACTGTTCTTTTTATTGAAAAGTTTTCTAACACTGTTTTCGTGGAAGCTGCAACAGGATATTTTGGAGCATCTTGAAACCTATGGTGACAAAGGAAATAACCTCAGATAAAAATCAAAAAGAAGCTTTCTGAGAAACTGCTTTGTGATGTGTGAATTCATCTCACAGAGTTACACTGTTCTTTTAATTGAGCAATTTGCTAACACTGTTTTCTCGGAATATGCAATGGGATATATTTGAGCACATTGCAGGTTATGGTGACAAAGGAGATATCCTCAGACAAAAACTAGAAAGAAACTTCCTGAGAAACTTCTTTGTGATATGTGAATTCATCTCATAGAGGTACACCTTTCTATTCATGGAGAAGTTTCCTAACACTGTTTTCATGGATCTGAAAAGGGATATTTGGGAGAACATTGAGGCCTACAGTGAAAAAGCAAACATTGTCAGACAAAAACAAGAAAGAATCTTTCTGAGAACCTGCTTTGTGATGTGAGAATTCATCTCATGTAGTTACACCATTCTTTTCATTGAGCAGTTTGTTAACACTGTTTTCTTTAAATCTGCAATGGGATGTTTCAGAGTGCATAGGAGTTTATGGTGACACAGGAAAAAATATCATATAGAAACTAGAATGAGGTTTTCTGATAAAGTACTTTGTGATGTTTTAATTCATCTCACAGAGATTCATGGTTATTTTCATGGATTAGTTTGCTAGTAGTGCTTTTGGGGAAACTGAGTAAGGATATTTTGGATCGCATTGAAGCCTATGGTGACAAAGAAGATATTCTCATATAAAAACTGGAAAGAAGGTTTCTGAGAACCCACTTAGTGATATGCAAATTCATCCCACACAGTTACACCTTTATTTTCATGGAGCAGTTTGATAACACTCTTTGCATGGACTCTGCAAAGGGATATTTTGGATCACATTGAAGCTGATGGTGACAAAGGAAATACCCTCGGATAAAAACTAAAAAGAATCACTTTGAGAAATTGTTTGTGATGTGGGAATTCATCTCACAGAGTTACACTGGAATTTTCATTAACTGTTTGCTAACACTGCTTCCTTGGAATCTGCAATGGGATGTTTTGAAGTGCCTTGAAGCTTATGATGACAAAGGAAATATCCTCAGACAAAACTTTGAAAGAAGCTTTCTGAGAAACAGCTTTGTGATTTGTGAACTCATCTCACAGAGTTACATGATTCTTTACATAGGGCACTTGGGTAGCCCTTTTTTGGGGGAATCTGAGAAGGAATATTTTGGACTGCATTAAAGCCTATAGTGACAAAGTCAATATCCTCAGATGAAAACTAGAAAGAAGCTTTCCGAGAAACTACTTTGTGTTGTGTGAATTCATTTCACAGAGTTACACGATACTTTCCATGGAGCAGTTTGGTAGCACCGCTTTTCAGGAATCTGAGAAGGGATTTTTTGGATAACTTTGACGCCTATAGTGACAGAGTAGATAACCTCAGGTAAAGACGGGAAAGAAGCATTCTGAGAAAGTTCTTTGCAATGTGTGATTTCATCTCAAAAAATTACACCTTTCTTTTCAAGGAAGAGTTTGCTAGCACAGTTTTCAAGGAATCTTCAAAGGGATAATTGGGAGCATGTTGAGGCCTATGGTGAAAAATGAATTATCCTCAGAAGAAAAACTGGAGAAAAGAAAAAAGAAACTGCTTTGTGATGTGTGAATTCATCTCACACAGTTACACCATTCTTTATATTGTGCAGTTTGATAACACTGTTTTTTTTGGAATCTACAATAGGATATTTGGCAGGGTATTGAAGCCTACAATGACAAAGGAAACATCCTCAGATAAAAACCAAAAAGAAGCATTCTGAGAAATTCTTTTGTGATGTGAGAATTCATCTCACACCACTACACTGTTCCTTTCATTGAGCAGTTTGCTAACACTGTTTTCCTGGAATCTACAATGGGATATTTCAGAGCTCATTGAAGTTTATATTGGAAAAGGAAATATCCTCATATAAAAACTAGAAAGAAGCTTTCTGATAAACCATTTGTGATGTGTTAAGTCATCTCACAGAGTTACACCATTCCTTTCATAGAGCAGGTTGATAACACAGTTTTCACTGAATCTGCAACAGGATGTTTGGGAGCACATTGAAACCTATAGTGACGAAGGAAATATCCTCAGATAAGAAACAAAGAAGAGTTTTCCAAGAAACTACTTTGTAATGTATGAATTCATTTCACAGAATTGCAATGTTCTTTTCATTGAGCAGTATGCTAAAACAGTTTTCTTGGAATCTACAATGTGATATTATTGGTCACATTGAAGCGTATGGTGCCAAAGGAAATATCTTCACATAAAAACTAGAAAGAAGGTTTCTGACAAACTGGTTTGATATGTGTTAATTTATCTCACAGCGTTTCATGATGCTTTTCATGAATCAGTCTGTTAGCGCTGTTTTTGTGGAATCTGAGAAAGGATATATTTTATCACATTGGAGCATATGGTGACAAAGGAAATATCCTCAGATAAAAACTAGAAAGAAACTTTCTGAGAAAGTTCCTTGTGAAGTGAGAGTTCATTTCAAAGGGTTACACCTTTCTTTTCATTGAGCAGTTTGCTAACACTGTTTTTTTGGAATCTGAAAAGGGATACTTGGGCGCACATTGAGGCCAATAGTGAAAAAAGATTTATCAAAAACTAGAAAGAAGCTTTCTGCCATACTGCTTTGTGATGTGTGAATTCATCTCATAGAGATACACTGTTTTGTTCATTGAGCAGTTTCCTAGTAATGTTTTCTTGGAATCTGCAATGGGATATTTCAGAGCACGTTGAAGTTTAGGGTGACAAAGGAAATATCCTCAGAAAAAAAATAGAAAGAAGCTTTCTGAGAAACTCCTCTGTGATTTGTGAGTTCAATTCACAGAGTTACATGATTCTCTTCAAAGAGTAGTTTGGTAGCATTGTTTTTGCAGAATCTGAGAGGGGATATTTTGGATCGTATTGATGCCTGTGGTGACAAAGGAAATATCCTCTGATAACAATTACAAAGAAGGTTTCTGACAAACTATTTTGTGATGTGGGAATTCATCACACAGTGTTGCACCTTTCCTTTCATGGAGAAGCTTGGTAGCACTGTTTCATGGAATTTACAAAGGAATATTTGGGAGGGAATTGAGGCCTATTTTGAATAAGGAAATGTCCTGAGATAAATACTGGAGAGAATCTTCCTGAGAAACTGCTTTGTGATATGTGAATTCACATCACAGAGTTATAATGTCCTTTTCATTTAGCAGTCTGTTAACACTGTTTTCTTGGAATCTGCAATGGAATACTTTACAGCTCATTGAAGCTTATGGTGACAAAAGAAATACCTTCATATAAAAACTAGAATAGAAAGAAGCTTTCAGAGAAACCACTTTTTTACGTATTAATTCATCTCACACTTTTACACCATTGCTTTCATGGATCATTTTGGTAGCACTGTTTTAGGGGAACCTGAGAAGCGATATTTTGAATCATACTGAAGCCTATGGTGACAAAGCAAATATACTCAGATAAACACTAGAAAGATGATTTCTGAGAAATTCTTTGTGGTGTGTGAATTCATCTCAAAGAGTTTCCCCATTCTTTTCATTGAGCAGTTTGCAAACACTGTTTTCATGGAATCTGCAATAAGATATTTGGGAGTGCATTGAAGTCAATGTTGACAAAGAAAGTATAATCAGATAAAAATAAAAAAGATGCTTTGCAATAAACTGCTTTGTGATGTGTGAACTCATCTCACAGATATGCACTGTTATTTTCATTGACTAGTTTTCTCACACTGTTTTCTTGGAATCTGCAATGGGATGTTTTGGAGCACATTGAAGCTTATGGTGACAAAGGAAATATCCACTGAAAGAAGCAAAAAAGAAGCTTTCTGAGAAACTGCCTTGTGATGTGTGAATTCATTTCATATAGTTACATGATTCTCTTCATGGAGCAGTTTGGAAGCACTGTTTTGGGGGAATCTGAGAAGGGATATTTTCGATGGCCAAGAAGCCCTGGGTGACAAAGGAAATATCTTCATATAATAACTAGAAAGAAGCTTTCTGAGAAAGTTCTTTGTGGTGTGTGAATTCAATTCACAGAGTTACACCTTTCTTTTCATTGAGCAGTTTCCTAACACTGTTTTCATGGAATCTGCAATGGGATATATTGGAGCACATGGAAGCTTATGGTGACAAAGAAAATATCCTCATTTAAAAACTAGAAAGAAGCTTTCTGAGAAATTGCTTTGTGATGAATTGATTCATCTCACAGTGCTACATTATACTTTCCATTGATCACTTTGGTGGCACCGTTTTTGGGGAATCTGAGAAGGGATATTTTGGTTTGCATTGAAGCCTATGGAGACTAAGGAACTATCCTCAGATAAAAACTGGAAAGAAGCTTTCTGAGAAACTTCTTTCTGGTGTGTGAATGTGTCTCACAGAGTTACACCTTTCTCTTTATGGGCCTGTTTCTGGGAAACACTTTGGGATGTGTGAATTCATCTCACAATATTATAACATTCTTTTCATTGAGAAGTTTTCT
>NW_012115653.1:34706-56629 GCF_000951035.1 Colobus angolensis palliatus
AGGAAGGGGAACATCACACACTGGGGCCTATCATGGGGAGCGGGGAGGGGGGAGGGATTGCATTGGGAGTTATACATGATATAAATGATGAATTGATGGGTACTGACGAGTTGATGGTTGCAGCACAACAACATGGCACAAGTATACATGTGTTACAAACCTGCACATTATGCACTTGTACCCTAGAACTTAAAGTATATAAAAAAACTAGAAAGAAGCTTTCTGAGATATTTCTTTGTGATGTGTGAATTCATATCACAGAGTTACACCTTTCTTTTCATGGATCAGTTTGTTAACACTGTTTTTGCAGAATCTGAGAAGGAATATTTAGATGGCATTGAAGAATATGGTGACAAAGGAAATATCCTCAGATAAAAACTAGAAGGAAGCTTTCTGAGAAACTTATTTGTGATGTGTGCATTAATCTCACAGAGCAACAACTTTCTTTTCATGGAGCAGCTTGCTAACATTGTTTTCGGGTAATCTACAAAGGGATATTTGGGATCAAGTTCAGGCCTTTGGTGAAAAAGGATATATGCTCAGATAAAAACTACAAAGAAGCTTTCTGAGAAAATGCTTTGAGACATGTGAATTCATCTCACAGTTATACAACCCTTTTCTTGGAACAGTTTGATATCACTGTTTTTGGGGAATCTGCAAAGGGATATTTTGAATTGCATTGAAGTCTGTGGTTACAAAGGAAATATCCCCAGATAGAAACTAGAAAGAAGCTTTCTGAGAAATTTCTTTGTGATTTGTGAATTCATGTCACAGAGTTATGTGATCCTTTTGTTTCAGCAGTGTGCTAACACTGTTTTCATGGAATCTACCATAGGATATTTGGGAAGGCATTGAAGCCTATTGTGACAAAGGAAATATCCTCATAGAAAAAACAAAAAGAAGCTTTCTGAGAAACTGCTTTGTGATATATGAATTCAACTGACAGAGACACACTGTTCTGTTCATTGAGCAGTTTGCTAACACTGTTTTCATGGAAACTGCAATAGGATATTTAGGACCACATTGAAGCCTATGGTGACAAAGGAATTATCCTCAGATAAAAACCAAAAAGAAACTTTCTGTGAAACTGCTTTGGGATGTGTGAATTCATCTCACAGAATTACACCTTTCTTTTCACTGAAAAGCTTGCCAATACTTTTTTCGTGGAATCTACAATGGGATATTCCGTAGCACTTTGAGGAATATGGGGTCAAAAATAATATAACCTCTGATAAATCTAGAAAGAAGCTCTCTGAGAAACAGCTTTGTGATGTGTGAATTTATCTCTCAGTGATACAGCACGGTTCTCATGGAGCTTTTTGGTAGCACTATTTTTGGGGAATTTGAGAAGACATATTTTGAATTGCATTGAAGTCTGCAGTGAAAAGTAAATATCGTCATATTAAAGTTAGAAATAAGCCTTCTGTGAAACTGCTTAGTGATGTGTGAATTCATCTCACAGAGTTAAACTGTTCTTGTCATACAGAAGTTTGCTAACACTCTTTTCTTGGAATCTGCTATGGGAGATTTCGGACTGCATTGAAGCCTATGGTGTCAATGGAAATATCCTCCTGTAAAAACTTGAAAGAAGCTTTCTGATATACCACTTTGTGATGTGTTAATTCATTCCACAACATTGCAAGATGATTTTCATGGATCAGTTTCTTAGCACTGTTTTTGTGGATTCTGAATGAGAATATTTTGGATCACTTTGAGCCAATGTTGACAAAGAAAATATCCTCAGATGAAAACTAGATAGAAGCTTTCTGAGAACCTCCTTTGTGATTTGTGAATTCATTTCACAGTGTCACACTGTTCTTTTCATTGAACAATTTGCTAAACTGTTTTCTTGGAATCTGCAATGTGATATTTCAGTGCGCTTTGAATCTTATAGTGACAAAGGAAATATCCTCATATTAAAACTAGAAAGAAGCCTTCTGAGAAACCGCTTGGTGATGTGTTAATTCGTCTCAAAGAGTTACATGATTCTTTTCATGGATCAGTTTGGTAACACTGTTTTTCGTCAATCTGAGAAGGGTTAGTTTGGATCACATGGAAGCATATGGTGACAAAGTAAGTATTCTCAGATAAATATTGGAAAGAAGGTTTCTGAGAAAATTATGTGAGATGTTTGAATTCATCTCACAGAATTGTACATTTCTTTTCATGGAACAGTTTCCTAACACTGTTTTTGTGGAATCTGCAAAGGGATATGTGGGAGCGAATTTAGACCCATAGTGAAAAAGATAATATCATCAGATAAAAACTAGAAAGAAGCTTTCTGAGAAACTGTTTTGTGATTCGTGAATTCATCTTACAGAGTTATGCTGTACTTTTCATTGAGCTGGTTTATAACACTCTTTTCTTGGAATCTGCTATGGGATATGTGGGACTGCATTGAAGCC
This sequence comes from Colobus angolensis palliatus, assembly GCF_000951035.1. Taxonomy (NCBI): domain Eukaryota; kingdom Metazoa; phylum Chordata; class Mammalia; order Primates; family Cercopithecidae; genus Colobus; species Colobus angolensis. The sequence continues at coordinate 37,112 of NW_012115653.1, forward strand.
TATGATGACAACGGAAATATCTTCATATAAAAACTAGAAAGAAGTTTCTGATGTTTGTGATGTGATAATTCCTCTCACAGCATTGCATGATGCTTTTCATGGAACAGTTTCTTAGCACTGTTTTCATGGACTCTAAGAGAGGATATTTTGGATCACATTGATGCCAATGGTGACAAAGGAAACATCCTCTGATTCTGAGAAAGTTCGTTGTGATGTGTGAATTTATCTCACAGAGTTACACATTTATTTTCATGTAGGAGTTTGGTAACACTGTTTTCGTGGAATCTGCAATAGGATATTTGGGAGTGTATTGTAGCCTATGGTGACAGAAAGAAACTTTCTGAGAAACTGCTTTGTGATGTGAGAAATCATCTTACAGAGTTACACTGCACTTTCCATTCTGAAGTTTGCTAACACTGTTTTCTTGTAATCTGCAATGGGATATTTCAGAGAACATTGAAGGTTATTATGACAAAGGAAATATCCCAAGAGAAATACAAGAAAGAAGCTTTCTGAGAAACTGCTTTCTGATTTGTGAATTCATCTCACAGACTTACACAATTCTTTTCATGGAGCAGTTTTGTAGCAGTGTTTCTGGAGAATCTGAGAAGGAATATTTTGGATCACATTGAAGTCTATGGTAACAAACCAAATAGCCTCAGATAAAAATTAGGAAGAAGCCTTCTGAGAAAGTTCTTTGTGATGAGTGAATTCATCTCATAGAGTTACACCAATCTTTTCATGGAGCAGTTTGCTAATACTGTTTTTGTACAATCTGCAAAGGGATATTTGGGACAGCATTTAGGCCTATAGTGAAAAAGGAAATATCCTCAGTTAAAAACTAGAAAGAAAGTTTCTGAGAAACTGCTTTGTGATGGGCAAATTCATCTCACTGAATTACACTGTTCTTTACATTGAACAGTTTGCTAACCTTGGAATCTGAAATGGGATATGTTGGAGTGCATAGAAGCTCATGGTGACAAAGCAAATACCCTCAGACAAAAACCAGAAAGAAGCTTTCTGAGAAATCGCTTTGTGATGTGTAAACTCATCTCACAGAGTTACGTGATTCTCTTCATGGGTCAGTTTGTGAGCACTGTTTTTGTGGAATCTGAGAAGGGATATTTTGGATTGCAATGAAGCCTATGGTGACAAAGGAAGTATCCTCAGATAAAAACTAGAAAGAAGATTTCTGAGAAAGATCCTTGTGATGTGTGAATTCTTCTCACAGAGTTACACCTTTATTTTCATGGTGTGGCTTGTTAACACTTTTTTCATGGAATCTGCAAAGGGATATTTGGGTATACATTGAGGAGTATAGTGAAAAGTTACATATCCTCAGATAAAAACTAAAAAGAAGCTTTCAGAGAAACTTCTATGTGATGTGTGAATTCATCACACAGAGTTACACCTTCTTTTGCATGCAGCAGTTTGCTAACACTGTTTTTGTGGAATCTGTAAAGGGATATTTTGGAACACATTGAGGCTTATGTTGATAAAGGAAATAACCTCAGATAAAAACTAGAAAGAAGCTTTCTGAGAAAGTCCTTTGTGATGTGTGAATTCATCTTACAGAGTTAAACTATTCTTTTCATTGAGCAGTTTGCCAACACTATTTTCTTGGAATCTGCAATGGGATATTTCGGAGTGCATTCATGGATATGGTGACAAATGAAATAATGTCATATAAAAGCTAGAAAGAAGATTTCTGAGAAACCACTTTCTGATGTGTTAATTCATCCCACAGAGTTACATGATTCTTTCCATAGAGCAGTTTGGTAGCACTGCTTTTGCTGATCTGAGAAGGAGTATTTTTGATTGCATTGAAGCCTATGGTGACAAATGAATTATCCTCAGATAAAATTAGAAAGAAGCTTTCTGGTAAACTGCTTTGTGATATGTGAATTCTTCTCACAGAGTTACACCACTCTTTTATGGAGTTGTTTACTAGCACTTCTTGTGCAATGTAAGAAGGTGTATTTTTTATCACTTTGAAACCTATGGTGACAATGCAATGGCCTCAAATAAATACTTGAAAGAAACTTTCAGAGATGCTGATTTATGATGTGTGAATTCATCTCACAGAGTTACACCATTATTCTCATTGAGCAGTTTGCTAACACTGTTTTTGCAGAAACTACAATGTGATATTCGGCAATGCATTGAGGCCTGTGGTGAAAAATGAAATATCCTCAGATAAAGCAAGAAAGAAGGATTCTGAGAAACTGCTTTGTGATGTCTGAATTTATCTCACAGTGTTACACCTTTCTTTTCATGGAATAGCTTGTTAACACTGTTTTCATGGATTCTGCAAAGGGATATTTGGAAGCGTGATGGGGTGTACAATGGAAAGGGAAATATTCTCAGATAAAAACTAGAAAGAAGATTTCAAAGAAACTATTTTGTGTCGAGAGAATTCATGTCACAGAGTTACACTGTTCTGTTCATTGAGCAGTTTGCTAGCACTGTTTTCTTGGAATCTGCAATGGGATATATCAGAGCACATTGAAATTTGTGGTGATGATGAAAATATCCTCATATAAAAACTAGAAAGAAGCATTCTGAGAAACTACTTTGTGCTGTGTGAATTCATCTCACAGAATTACACTGTTCTTAAACAGTTTGCTAGCACTGCTTTATTGGAATCTGCAATGGGATATTTTGGAGCACATTGAAGCTTAGGGTGACAAAGGAAATATCCTCATATAAACACTTAAAAGAAGCTTTCCTAGAAACCATTTTGTGATGTGTTAATTCATCTCACAGAGTTACACGATAATTTTCATGGATCAGTTTGTGAGCAGTGTTTTTGGGGAATCTGAGAAGGGATATTTTAGATCACCTTGAAACCTACAGTGACAAAGGAAATATCCTAGATAAAAACTAAAAGAAACTTTCTGAGAAAGTTCTTTGTGATATGTGAATTCATCTCACAGAGTTATACCTTTATTTTCATGGAGCAGTTTGCTAACACTGTTTTCGTGGAATCTGCAAAGGTATATTTTGGAGTGCTTTGAGGCCTACGGTGAGAAAGGAAATATCCTCAGATTATAACGATAAACAAGCTTTCTGAGAAACTGCTTTGTGATATGATGTGTGAATTCATCTCACAGAGCTACACATTCCTTTCATGGAGTAGTTTGCTAACACTGTTTTCGTGGAATCTGAAAAGGTATATTTTGGAGTGCTTTGAGGTCTATGGTGAAAAAGAAAATGTCCTCAGATAATAACTGTAAAGATGCTTTCTGAGAAACTGCTTTGTGATGTGTGAATTCATCTCACAGAGTTACAACTTTCTTTTCATTGAACAGTTTGGTAGTGCTGTTCTGCGGTATCTGCAAAGGGATTTTCAGGAGCTCATAGAGGCCTATGGTGACAAAGGAACTATCTTCAGATAAAAACTGGAGAGAAGGTTTTTGAGAAACTTTTTTGTGATATGTGCATTAATCTCATAGGGATAAACCATTTTGTTGATAGAGAAGTATGGCCTCACTTTTTTTGGTGTTTGAGAAGGGATATTTGGGAGTGCATAGAGGCTGAGGGTTGAAAAGTAAGTATGCAAAGTTTAAAACTGGAAAGGATGTTTCTGAGACATGTCTTTGTGATGAGTGACTTCACCTCCCAGAGGTAAACCATTATTTTCATTGAGCAGTTTGGTTACCCTGTTTTTGTGGAACCTACAAAGTAATATTTGGAGCACAGAGATGACTATGGTGAAAAAGGAAACACCCTCGGAAAAAAAACTGAAAAGAAGCTTTCTGAGAGACTGTTTTGTGATGGGTGAATTCATATCACACAGTTAAATCTTTCTCTTCATTGAGCAATTTGTTAACACATTTCTTTTGGAATACAGAAAGGGATATTTGAGAACAGATAGATGCCATTGTTAAAAAAGGAAATATCTTCAGGTTGAAACTGGAGAGAAAGTTTCTGATAACTCCTCTGTCATGCATGCATTCATCTCATATAGGGAAAGCTTTCTGTTGGGAGAGCAGTTTGGCATCACTGTTTTTGTGGTGTCTGAGAAGGAATATTTGGGAGCGCATGGAAGCCGATAGTGGAAAGAATATATTCTCATATTTCAGCTAGAAAGAAGCTTTCTGAGAAACTACTTTTGGATGGGTGAATTCATCTCACAGAGGTACACTGGTGTTTTCATTGAGCAGTTTGATATCACTGTTTTCGTGGTATCTGCAATAGAATATTTGGGAGCTTATTGAAGCCTATGTTGACAAGGGAAACACCTTCAGAGAAAAACCAAAAAGAAGCTTTCTGAGAAACTGCTTTGTGATGTGTGAATTAATCTCACAGAGTTACACTGTTCTTTTCATTAAGCAGCTTGCTAACACTGTTTTCTTAGAATCTTCAATGAGACATTTCTGATGCATTGAAGCTTAGGGTGACAAAGGAAATATCCTTATATAAAAACTAGGAAGAAGCATTCTGAAAAACTGCTTTGTGATTTGTGAAATCATCTCACAGAGTTACACGATACTTTACATGGAGAAGATTGGTAACACTGTTTCTATGGAATCTGCAAAGAGATATTTGGGAACTCCTAGAGGCCTATGATGAAAAAGGAAATAACTTCAGTTAAAAATTCAAGAGAATCTTTTCGAATAATTGTTTTTGATGTGTTTATTCACCTCATAGAATTTAACCTTTTTGTTTATTGAGCAGTCTGGAATCACTGGTTTTGTGGTATCTGAGAGGATATATTTGGGAGCACATTGAAGCCTACAGTGTAAAAACACATATTATCAGATTTAAACTAAAAAGAAGTTTTCTGAAAAACTGCTTTGTGTCGAATGAATTCATCTCACAGAGTTATAATTTCCTTTCATGAAACAGTTTGTTAACAATGTTTTTGTGGAAACTGAGAAAGGATACTTTGGATCACAATCAAGTCTATGCTGACAAAGGAAATATCCTCAGATAAAAACTAGAAACAAGCTTCCTGAGAAACAACTTTGTGATTTTTGAATTTATCTCACAGAGTTAAACCTTTCTTTTCAATGTACAGTTTGGTAGCACTGTTTTGGTGGAATCGGCAGAGGGATATTTGAGAACACATAAACAACTAAGGTGAAAAAACGTAATTCATCAGGCAAAAACTGCAGAGAATCTTTCTGAGAAACTCCTTTGAGAGGTTTGCATTCATCTCCTAGAGGTAAACATTTCTGTTGAGGGAGCACTTTGGTACCACTGTTTTTGTGGTGTCTGAGAAGGGATATTTGGGAGCACATTAAAGCCTATGGTGGAAAAGGAAATATTCTGATATAAAAACTAGAAAGAAAGTTTTTGAGAAACAGACTTGAGGTGTGTGAATAGATCTCACAGATTTACATCGTTCTTTTCATTTAGCAGTTTGCTAACAATGTTTTCATGGAATCTTCAATAGGATAGTTTGGAGTGCATTGAAGCCTCTGGTGGCAATGGAAATATCCTCAGATAAAAACAAAAAAGAAGTTTTCTGACAAATTTTTTTGTGATGTGTGATTTCATCTCAGAGTTACACTTTTCTTTTCATTGATCAGTTTGCTACCACTGTTTTCTTGGAATCTTCAATGGAATATTTTGGAGCGCATTGAAGTTTAGGGTGACAAAGGAAATAACCCCAGATAAAAACTAGAAAAAAGCTTTCTGACAAACTGCATTGTGATTTGTGAATTCATCTCACAGAATTACACAATTCTTTTCAGGGAGCACTTTGGTAGCACTGTATTTATGAAATCTTCAAAGGGATATCTGGGAGCTCATAGAGGCCTATGGTGAAAAAGGAAATAACCTCAGACAAAAACTGGAAAGAAGCTTTTCGAGAAATGGTTTTCTGGTGTATATTCATATCATAGAGTGTAATGTTTTTGTTGATTGAACAGTTCAGCATCACTGTTTTTATGGTATCTAAGAGAAGATATTTGGGAGCACATCGAAGCCTATGATGAAAAAGGAAATAGCGTCAGATTTAAACTAGAAAGAAGCTTTCTGAGAAACTACTTTGTGATGGGTGAATTTATCTCACAGAGTTTCAAATTTGTTTCCATTGAGCTATTTGATAACACTCTTTTTGTGGAATCTGCAAAGGGATATTCGGGAGTGCACAGAGTAAAACGACAAAAAGGAAATATCTTCAAGGAAAAACTGGAGTGAAGTTTTCTGAGAAACTGCTTTGTGATGTGTGCATTCATCTCATAGAGCTCTACGTTTCTGTTGAGGGAGCAGTTTGTCATCACTGTTTCTGTGGAGTTTGAGAAGGCATATTTGGGAGCGCATTGAAGCCTATGGTGGAAAAGGAAATATCCTCAGATAAAAACTAGAAAGAAGCTGCTGAGAAACTACTTTGTCATGGGTCAATTTATCTCAAAGAGCTACATCATTCTTTTCGTGGTGTAGTTTGTTAGCACTGTTTTTGTGGAATCAGCAGAGGGATATTTGGCAGTGCATAGAGGCCTAAGGCGAAAAAAGGAAGTACTTCAAGTAACAACTGGAGAGAAGCTTTCAGAGAAACGCCTTTGTGATGTTTGCATTCAGCTCATAGAGTTAAACGTTTCTGTTGAAGGAGCAGTTTGGCATCAATGTTTTTGTCGTGCTTGAGAAGGGATATTTGGAAGTGCATTGAAGCCAACAGTGGAAAACTAAATATCCTCATATAAAAACTATAAAGAAGTATTCCTCGAATCTGCTTTGTGATGTCTTAAATCATGTAACAGAGTTACACCATTCTTTTCATGGAGCAGTTTGGTAACACTGTTTTCGTGGAATGTGCAAGGGGATATTTGGGAACACATTGATGCCTATAGTGACAAAGGAAATATTCTCAGATAAAAACTAGAAACAAGCTTTCTCAGAAACTGCTTTCTGATGTGTGAATTCATCTCACAGAGTTACACCGTTCTTTACATTGGGTAGTTTTCTAACAATGTTTTCGTGGAATCTGCAATAGCATATTTTGGAGTGCATTGAAGCCTATGGTGACAAAGGAAATATCCTCAGATAAGAAAAAAAAAGAACCTTGCTGAGACACTACTTTGTGATGTTTGAATTCATCTCACAGAGTCACACTGTTCTTTTCATTGAGCAGTTTGCTAACACTCTTTTGTGAAATCAGCAATGCGACCTTTCTGAGTGCACTGAAATTTACAGTGACAAATGGAATATCCTGGTATAAAAACAAGAAAGAAGGTTTCTTAGAAACTGCTCTATGATGTGTTAATTCATCTAACACAGTTACATGATTCTTTTCTTGGATCCGTTTGGGAGCAATCTTTTTGAGGAATCTGAGATGGGATATTTTGGATTGCATTAAAGATTAGGGTGATAAGGGAAATATCCTTAGATTGAAACTAGAAAGCTTTCTGAGAAACTTCTTTGTCATGTGTTAATTCATCACACAGAGTTATGCCTTTCTCTTCATGGAGCAGTTTGCTAACACCGTTTTCATGGAATCTGCAAAGGGATATTTAGTATTTCATTGAGGCCTAGGGTGAAAAATTAAATATCCTCAGATAAAAACTAAAAAGAAAATTTCTGAGAAACTTCTTTTTGGTGGGTGAATTCATCTCACAGAGTTACACTGGCATCCTGATTGAGACGTTTGCTAACACTTTTTTTGTGGAATCTGTGATGATATATTTTAGAGCGTATTGAGAAATATGGTGAAAAGGGAAATATCCTCAGATAAAAACTAGAAACAAGCTTTCTGAGAAACAGCCTCTTGATGGGTGAGTTCATCTCACAAGGTTACAACACACTATTCAGGGAGATGTTTGCTAACACTGTTTTCACGGAATCTGCAAAGGAATCTTTGGGAGCACATTGAGGCCTATGGTGAAAAAGGAAATATCCTCAGAGAAAAACTAGAAAGAAGCTTTCTAAGGAACCACTTTACTATGTGTGGATTCATCTCACAGAGTTTCACTGTTCTTTTCATTGATCAGTTTGTTATCACTGCTTTCGTGGAATACTCAATGTGATACTTCAGCGCCCATTGAAGCTTATGGTGAAAAAGGAAATATCCTCAGACAAAAACTAGGAAGAAGCTTTCTGTGAAACTGCTTTTTGATTTGTAAATTCATCTTACAGATCGTCATGATTTTTTTCATGAATCAGTTAGGTGCCACTGTTTTTGGGGAATTTGAGAAGGGATATTTCGGATCTCAGTGAAGCATATGGTGACAAAGGAAACATCCTAAGATAAAAACTAGAAAGAAGCTTTCTGAGAAAGTTCTGTGTGATGTGTTTTTTCAACTTACAGAGTTACACCTTTCTTTTCAAAGAGCAGTTTGCTAACAGTGTTTTTGTGGAATCTGGAAAGGCATATTTGGGTGGGCATTGAAGACTACAGTGAAAAGAAAAATATTCTCACATAAAAACTAGAAAGAAACTTTTTGAGAAATTGCTGTGTGATGTGTGAATTCATCTCACAGAGTTACACATTCCTTTTCATTGAGCAGTTTGATAACAATGTTTTCATGGAATCTGCAATAGGATATTTGGGAGTGCATTGAAGCTTATGGTGACAAAGGAAATATCCTCAGAAAAAACCTAGAAAGAAGCTTCCTGAGAAATTGCTTTGGAATGTGTGAATTCATCTCACAGAGTTACACTCATCTCTTCAATGAGCAGGTTGTCAACACTGTTTTCTTGGAAACTTCAATGTGATATTTCAGAGTGCATTGAAGCTTATGTTGACAAAGAAATATCCTCAGAAAAAAACTAGAAAGAAACATTCTGAGAAACTGTTTTGTGATTTGTGAATTCGTCTCACGGAGTTACATGATTCTTTTCATGGAGCAGTGTGGTAGTACAGTTTTGGGGTAATCTGAGAGGTGATATTTTGGATTTCATGGAAGCCTATGGTGACAAAGGAAATATCCTCAGAAAAAGCCAGAAAGAATCTTTCTGAGAAACTTCATTGTGATGTGTGAATTCATCTCACAGAATTACATGATTAATTTCATGGAGCAGTTTGGTAGCACTGTTTTTGGGGAATCTGAGAAGGGATATTTTGGATCAAATAGAAGCCTGGTTTAACAAACGATATATCTTCAGATACAAACTAGAAAGAAGCTATCTGAGAAACTTCTTGTGATGTCTGAATTCACCACAAAAAGTTACACCTTTCTTTTAATGGGGCATGGGGCAGTTGAATAACACTGTTTTCGTGGAATCTGCAAGGAATATTTGGGAGTGGATTGAAGCCTGTGGTGACAATGAAAACATCCTAAGATAAAAACTATACGGAAAATTTCTCAGAAACTTCCCTGTAGTGTGGGAATTCATCTCACTGTGTTACACCTTCCTTTTTATGGAGCAGTTTGCTAACACAGTTTTCGTGAAATCTGCAAAGGGATATTTGGGAGCCTATTGAGTCCTGTGGTGAAAAAGGAAATATTCTCAGATAAAAACTAGAAAAAAAGCTCTCTGGGAAACTGCTTTGTGATGACTGAATTCACCTCACAGAGTAACACTGTTCTTTTTATTGAGCAGTTTGCTAACACTGTTTTCTTGGAATCTGCAGTGGGATGTTTCAAAGTCCATTGAAGCTTACGGTGATAAAGGATATATGTTCATACATAAACTAGGAAAAAGCTTTCTGAGAAACAGCTTTGTGATGTGTTAATTCATCTCAAAGAGCTACATGATTCTTTTCATGGATTAGTTGGTAGCACTCTTTCTGAGGAATCTGAGAAGGAATATTTTGGATTGAATTGAAGCCTGTGGTGACAAACGTAATATCCTCAGATAAGAACTAGAAAGAAAGTTCCTGAGAAAGCTTTTTCTGATGTGTGAATTCATCTTACAGAGTTACACCTTTCTTTCCATGAAGCGGTTTGCTTACACTGTTTCCATGGAATCTGCAAAGGGATATTTCAGAGCACATTGAGGTTTATAGTGAAAAAAGAAATATCCTCATATAAAAACTAAAAGGAAGCTTTCTGAGAAACTGCTTTGTGATGTGTGAATTCATCTCACAGAGTTACACCTTTCTTTTTATGGGACAGTTTGATAACAGTGTTTTCATGGAATCTGCAATAGGATATTTTAGAGTGCATTGAAGCCTATGGTGACAAAGAAAATATCATCAGATAAAAACCAAAAAGAATGTTTCTTAGAAATTGCTTTGTGACATGTGAATTCACCTCACAGAGCTACACTGTACTTTTCTTAAAGCAGTTTGCAAACACTGTTTTCTTGGACTCTGCAACACAATATTTTGGAGTGCATTGTAGCTTATGTTTACAAAGGAAATATACTCAGACAAAAAATAGAAGGAATCTTTGTGAGAAACTGCTTTGAGTTTTGAATCTGAGAGGAAATATTTTGGATTGCATTGAAGCCTATGGTGACAGAGGAAATATGCTCAGATAAAAACTAGAAAGAAACTTTCTGAGAAAGCTCTTTGTAATATATGAATTCGTCTCACAGAGATACACCTTGCTTTTCATGGAGCAGTTTGCTAAACTGTTTTCCTGAAATCTGCAAAGGGATATTTGGGAACACTTTGGGGTGTACAGTGAAAAAATAAATTATCAGATAAAAATTAAAAGGAAGTATTCTGAGAAACTGCTTTGTGATATGTGAGTTCATCTCACAGGGTTACACTGTACTTTTCATTCAGCAGTTTGCTAACACTCCTTTTGTGGAATCTGCAATGGGTTTTTTGGGAGCGCATTGAGGCCTATATTAGGAAAAACAAATATCCTCAGATAAAAACTAGAAAGGAGGTTTCTGAGAAACAGCTTTGTAATGTGTGAATTCATCTCAAAGTATTACACTTTTCTTGTCATTGAGCAGTTTGATAACACTGTTTTCGCAGAATCTGCAATAGAATATTTGGGAGCGCATTAAATGCTATGGTAACATAGGAAATATCCTCAGATATAAACCTAAAAGAAGCTTTCTGAGAAACTGCTTCCTGATGTGTTAATTCATCTCACAGTTACACTGTTGTTTTCATTGAGGACTTTGCTAACACTTTTTTTGGAATCTGCAATGAGATATTTCAGAGTGCATTCAGGCTTATGGTGACAAAGGAAATATCATCAGCCAGAAAATAGAAAGAGACTTTCTGAGAAACTGCTTTGTGATTTCTGAATTCACTTCACAGAGTTACACGATGTTTTTCATGGGTCAGTTTGGTAGCACTGATTTTTGGGAATCTGAGAAGGAAGATTTTGGATCACATTGAAGCCTATGTTGACAGAGGAAATATCCTCAGATAAAAACTAGAAAGAAACTTTCTGAGAAAGCTATGTGTGATATGTGAATTCATCTCCAAGAGATATACCTCCCTTTTCATGGAGCAGTTTGCTAACACTGTTTTCGTGAAATCTGCAAAGGGATATTTGAGAGTACATGAGAGTCTACAGTGAAAAATAAATATCCTCAGATGAAACTTTGAAGGAATTTTTCTGAGAAACTACTTTGTGATATTTGAGTTCATCTCATAGAGTTACAGTGTATTTCTCATTGAGCAGTTTACTAACACTCTTTTCATGGAATCTGCAAAGGGATCTTTGGGAGCACTTTGAGGCCTATATTGGGAAAAACAAATATCCTCAGATAAACACTAGAAAGAAGCTTTCTGAGAAACTGCTTTGTGATGTGTGAATTGATCCCAAAGTGTTACACTGTTCTTTCCATTGAGCAGTTTGATAACACTCTTTTCACAGAATCTGCAATAGGATATTTTGGAGCAGATTAAATCCTATGGTAACATAGGAAATATCCTCCGATATAAACCTAAAAGAAGCTTTCTGAGAAACTGCGTTCTGATGTGTTAATTCATCTCACAGTTACACTGTTGTTTTCATTGAGGAGTTTGCTAACACTGTTTTCTTGGAATCTGCAATGAGATATTTCGGAGCGCATTGAGGCTTATGGTGAAAAGGAAATATCATCAGCCAAAAACTAGAAAGAGACTTCCTGAGAAACTGCTTTGTGATTTGTGAATTCATTTCACAGAGTTACACGATGTTTTTCATGGGTCAGTTTGGTAGCACTGTTTTTGGGAAATCTGAGAAGGGATATTTTGGATCGTATTGAAACCTATGGTGACAGAGGAAATATACTCAGATAAAAACTGGAAAGAAACTTTCTGAGAAAGCTCTGTGTGATATGTGAATTAATCTCCAAGAGCTTCACCTTCCTTTTCATAGAGCAGTTTGCTTACACGGTTTTCGTGAAATCTGCAAAGGGATATTTGAGAGTACATTAGGGTCTACAGTGAAAAATAAATATCCTCAGATAAAAATTTGAAGGAAGTTTTCTGAGAAATTACTTTGTGATGTTTGAGTTCATCTTACAGAGTTACAGTGTACTTTTCAGTGGGCAGTTTACTAACACTCTTTACGTGGAATCTGCAAGGGTTTTTTGGGATTGCATTGAGGCCTATATTGGGAAAAAAAATATCCTCAGGTAAAAACCAGAAAGAAACTTTCTGAGAAACTACACTGTGATGTCTGAATTCATCTCACAGAGTTACATCATTCTTTTCATCGAACAGTTTGATAACATTGCTTTCACAGAATCTGCAATAGGATATTTGTGAGCACAATGAAGCCTATGATGACAAAGGAAATATCCTCAGAGGAAAACCAAAAAGAAAGTTTCTGAGAAAATGCTTTCAGAGGCGCGAATTTATCTCACAGAATTACACTGTTCTTTTCAATGAGGAGTTTGCTAACACTGTTTTCTTGGAATCTGCAATGAGATATTTGGGAGTGCATAGAGACCCATAGCGAAAAAGGAAATACACTCCTAGAAAAATTGGAAAGAAGCTTTCTGAGAAATTGTTTTGTGATGTGTGAATTCAAGTCACTGAGTTACACTGTTCTTTTCATTGAGCAGTTGGTTAACATTGTTTTATTGGAATCTGCAATGGCATATTTCAGAGTGAATTGAAGCTTACTGTGAAAAAGGAAATATCCTTAGACAAAAACTAGAAAGAACCTCTCTGAGAAACTGCTTTCTGATGTGTGAATTCATGTCAGAGAGTTACACTGTTATTTTCATTGAGCAGTTTGCTAACACTGTTTTCTTGGAATCTGCAATGGGATATTTCAGAGTGCATTGAAGCTTAGGGAGACAAAGGAAATATCCTCATATAATAACTAGAGAGAAGTTTTCTGAGAAACTGCTTCGTGATTTGTGAATTCATCTTGCAGAGTTACATGACACTTTTCAAAGAGCTGTTTGGTATCAATGTTTTTATGGAATCTGAGAGGGATATTTTGGATTGCATTGAAGCCTATGGTGACTAAGGAAATATGCTCAGATGAAAACTGGAAAGAAGTTTTCTGAGAAAGTTCTTTGTGATGTGTGGATTTAACTCACAGAGTGAGACCTTTCCTCTCATGGAGCAGATTGGTAACACTGTTTCATTGAATCTGCAAAGGGATATTGGGGAGCACATTGAGGCCTATGGTGACAAAGGAAATATCTTCATAGAAAAACACTAAAAAGAAGCTTACTGAGAATCTGCTTTCTGATGTGTGAATTCATTTCAAAGGATTACACTGTTCTTTTCATTGAGCAGTTTGCTAACACTGTTTTCTTCGAATCTTCCATGGGATATTTTGGAGCATATTGAAGCTCGTTTTGAAAAGGAAGTATCCTCAGATAAAAACCAAAAAGAAGCTTTCTAAGAAACTGATTTGTGTTGAGTCAATTAATCTCACAGTGTTACACTGTTCCTTTCATTGAGCAGTTTGCTAACACTGCTCTCTTGAAATCTGCAATGGGATATTTTGGAGCACATTGAAGCTTATGGTGACAATGGAAGTATCCTAAGACAAAAATTAAAAGAAGCTTTCTGAGAAATTGCTTTGTCATATGTGAATTCATCTCACAGATTTACATGATTCGTTTCATGAAGCAGCTTGTTACAACTGTTTTTGGGGAATCTGAGAAGGGATATTTTGGATTGCATTGAAGCTTATGGTGACAATGAAAAATCCTCAGATAAAAACTAGAAAGAAGTTATCTGAGAGATGGCTTTGTAGTATGTCCATTCCTTTCACAGAGTCACACGATTCTTTTCATGGATCAGTTTGTTAACACTGTTTTGGGGAATCTGAGATGGGATACTTCAGATTGCATTGAAGCCTATGGTGACAAAGAAAATATCCTTAGATAAAAACTATAATAAAGACTGTTGAGAAAGTTCTTTTGGGATGTGTGAATTCCTCTCACAGAATTTTAATTTTCTTGTGTGGAACAGTTTGCTAATGCTGATTTCGTGGAATCTACAAAGGGATATTTGGGAGCACAATGAGGCCTATAGTGAAAAAGAAAATATTCTCAGATAAAAACTGGAAAGAGACTTTCTGTGAAACTGCTTTGTGATGTGTGAATTCATCTCACAGTGTTACACCATTCTTTTCATTGAGCAGTTTGATAATTCTGGTTTCTTGGATTCTGCATTAGGACACTTGGGAGCACTTGGAACCCTAAAAGGACAAAGGAAATATCCACAGATAAAAACCACAAAAAGGTTTCTGAGAAACCACTTCGTGATTTGGTAATTCATCTCACGGTATTCCATGATTTTTTTCATGGATCAATTTAGTAGCACTGCTTCTGGGAATATAAGAAGAGATACTTTGGATTCCATTGAGGCCTATGGTGACTAAGGAAATATCCTTAGATAAAAAACAAAAAGAAGCTTTCTGAGACAGTTCTTTGCTATGTGTGAATTCATCTCACAGAGGTACACCTTTGTTTTCATGGAGCAGTTTGCTAACACTGTTTTGGTGGAATCTGCAAAGGGATATTTGGGAAACATTGAGGCTTATAGTAAAAAAGGAAATATCCTCAGATAAAAATTAGAAAGAAGCTTAATGTGAAACTGCTTTGTGATGCACGAATTCATTTCACAGAGTTACACCATTCTATTCACTGAGCAGTACGATAACACTGTTTTCGTTCAATATTCAATAGGATATTTGGGAGCACTTTTAAGTCTATGGTGACAAAGGAAATATCCTCAGATAAAAACCAAAAAGAAGCTTTCTGAGAAACTTCTTTGTGGTGTGTCAATTCATTGCACAGAGTTACACTATTCTTTTCATTGAACAGTTTGCTAACACTGTTTACTGGGAATGTGCTATGGGATATTTTGGAGCACATTGAAACTTATTGTGAAAAAGTAAATATCCTGAGACCACAGCTAAAAAGAAACATTATGAGAAACTGCTATGTTATTTGTGAATTCTTCTTACAAAGTTACAGGATTCTTTTCATGGATCAGTTTGGTAGCACTGTCTTTGTGGAGTCTGAGAAGGGATATTTTTCATTGCATTGAAGCCTATGGTGACAAAGGAAACATCCTCTGATAAGAACTAGAAAGAAGGCTTCTGAGAAAGTCCTTTCTGCTGTGTGAGTTCATCTCACAGAGTTACACCTTTCTTTTCATGGAGCTGTTTATAAACACTGTTTTCATGGAATCTGCAGAGCAATATTTGGGAGCACCTTGAGGTCTATAGTGAAGAAATAAATATCCTCAGACAAAAATTACAAAGAAGCTTACTGAGAAACTGCTTTGTGATGTGTGAATTCATCTCTCAGACTTACACTATTCTTTTCATTGAGCAGGTTGATAACACTGCTTTCATGGAATTTGCAATATGATATTAGGGAGCCCATTGAAGCCTACGGTGACAAAATAATATCATCAGATAAAAATCAAAGGAAGGTTTCTTAGAAACTGCTTTGTTATTTGTGAATTTATTTCACAGAGGTAAATGATTCTTTTCATGGAGGAGTTTTGTAGCACTCTTTTTGGGGAATCTGAGAAGGGATATTTTGGATCACATTGAAGCCTGTGGTCACAAAGGAAATATCCTCAGATAAAAAATAGAAAGAAGCTTTCTGAGAAAGTACTTTGTGATGTGTTAATTCCTCTCACAGAGTTACACTTTTCTATTTATGGGAAATTGTACTAACAGTGTTTTTGTGTAATCTACAAAGGTATTTTTGGGAGCTCAATGTGGCCTATGGTTATAAAGTTAATATCCTCAGAAATAAACTAGAGAGAAGCTTTCTGAGAAACTGCTTTGTGACTTGTGAATTCATCTCACAGAGTTACACTGTTCTTTCCATTGAGCAGTTTGCTAACACTGTTTTCATGGAATCTGCAATAGGATATTTGGGAGCGCATTGAAGTCTATAGTGACAAAGGAAATATCCTCAGAGAAAAACCAAAAAGAAGCTTTCTGAGAAACTGTTTGTAATGTGTGAATTCAACTCCCAGAGTTACACTGTTCCTTTCTTTGAGCACTGTGCTAACAGTTTTCTTGGAATCTACAATGGGATATTTTGGAGCACATTCAAACTTTTTGCGAAAAGCTAAATATCCTCAGAGAAAAACTAGAAAGAAACATCCCGAGAAACTGCTTTGTGATTTGTGAATTTATCACACAGAGTTACAAGATTATTTTCATGGATCAGTTTGATAGCACTGTTTTTGGGCAATCTGAGAAGGGATATTATGGATCGCATAGAAGCTTATGGTGACAAGGGAAATATCCTCAGATAAAAACTAGAAAGAAGCTTTCTGAGAAAGTTCCCTGTGATAGGTGAATTCATCTTACAGAGTTAGAATTTCTTTTCATGGAGCGGTATGCTAACACTGTTTTGGTGGAATCTGCAAAGGGATATTTTGGATGCATTGAGACTTATAGTGAGAAAGGAAATATCATCAGATAAAAATTAGAAAGAAGCTTAATGGGAAACTGCTTCATGATGTATGAATTCATCTCACAGAGTTACACCATTCTTTTCATTGAGCAGTTTGATAACACTGTTTTCATGGAAACTGCAGTAGGATATTTGGGAGTGCTTTGAAGCCTATGGTGATGAAGGAAATATCCTCAGATAAAAACCAAAAAGAAGCTTTCTGAGAAACTGCTTGTGGTGTGTCAATTCATTGCACAGAGTTACACTATTCTTTTCATTAAGCAGCTTGCTAACACTGTTTGTTTGGAATCTGCTATGGGATATTTTGGAGCGCATTGAAACTTATTGTGAAAAAGTAAATATCCTCAGAAAAAAGCTACAAAGAAACATTCTGAGAAACTGCTTTGTGATTTCCGAATTCTTCTCACAGAGTTACACCTTTGTTTTCATGCATCAGTTTGCTAGGACTGTTTTTGGGGAATCTGAGAAGGGATATTTTGGATCGCATTGAAGCTTATTCTTACAAAGGAAATATCCTCATAGAAAAACTAGAAAGAAGCATTCTGGGAATCTTCTTTGTGATATTTAAGTTCAAGGCATAATGTTACACTGTTCTTTTCATGCAACAATTTGCTAGTCTTGTTTACCTGCAATCTACAATGGCATATTTCAGAGGGCATTGAAGCTTAGTGTGAAAAGGGAAATATCATCAGAGAAAAACAGGAAAGAAGCTGTCTGAGAAACTACTTTGTGATATGTGAATTTATAGCAGAGAGATACACTGTTCTTTTAATTGAGCAGTTTGCTAATTCTCTTTTCTTGGAATCTACATTGGTATATTTTGAACACCTTGAAGCTTATGGTGAAAAAGGAAATATCCTCATATAAAAGCTGGAAAGATACTTTCTGAGAAACTGCTTTGTGATGTGTTAATTAATCTCACAGTGTTACACGATTGTTTTCATGGATCAGTTTTGTAGAACTGTTTTGGGGGAATCTGAGATGGGATACTTTGGATCGCATCGAAGCCTATGGTTACAAAGGAAATATCCTCAGACAAAAACTAGAAAGAAGCTTTCTGAGAAAGTTCTTTGTGATGTGTGAATTCATATCACAGAGCTACACCATGCTTTTCTTTGAGCCCTTTGATAACACCGTTTTTGTGGAGTCTGCAATAGGATATTTAGGAGTGCCTTGAAGCCTATAGTGACAAGGGAAATATCCTCAGGAAAAAACTAGAAAGAAGCTTTATGAGAAACTGCTTTTTGATGTGTGAATTCAACTCACAGTGTTACTCTGTACTTTTCATTGAATTGCTTGCTAACACCGTTTTCATGGAATGAGAACAGGGACATTCGGGAGTGCATTGAGGCCTATAGTAAAAAAGGAAATATCCTCAGATACAAATTAGAAAGAAGTTTTCTGAGAAAGTTCTTTGTGATGTGTGAATTCTCTCACAGAATTACAATTTTCTTTTCATGTAGCAGTTTTCTAACACTGTTTTCGTGGAGTCTGCAGAAGGATATTTGGGAGCACATTGAGGCCTCTCATGAAAAAGTAAATATCCTCAGATAAAAACTAGAAAGAAGCTTTCTGAGAAACTGCTTTGTGATGTGTGAATTCATCTCAGAGATACAGAGTTGTTTTCATTGAGCAGTTTGATAACACTGTTTTCCTAGACTCTGCAATGGGATATTTCAGAGCGCATTTAAGCTTACGGTGAATAACAAAATATCCTCAGATGTAAACTAGAATGAAGTTTTCTGAGAAACAGCTTTGTGATATTTGAATTTATCTCACAGAGGTACACCATTCTTTTCATGTAGCAGTTGGTAGCACTGTTTTTGGGGACCTGAAATGGGATATTTTTGATCACATTGAATCATATGCATGACATAGGGAAATATAATCCGATAGAAACTAGCTAGCAGCTTTCTGAGAAACTTCTTTGTGATGTGTGTATTCATCTCTCAGAGTAACTCGTTTCTTTTCATGACGCAGTTTGCTAGCACTGTTTTTGTGGAGTCTACAAAGTGATATTTGGGAGAAAGTTGAGACATGTGATGAAAAGGAAAATATTCTCAGATAAAAACTAGAAGGAAACTTTCTGAGAACCTGCTTTGCAATGTGTTAATTCATCTCACAGAGTTACACCACCCTTTTCACGGAGCAGTTTGCTAACAATATTTTCATGTAATCTGCAATAGGATGTTTCGGAGTGCATTGAAGCCTTTGGTGACAAATGAAATATCCTCAGACAAAAACCAAAAAGAAGTTTTCAGTGCAACTACGTAGTGATGTGTGAATTCATCTCATAGAGTTTCACCTTTATTTTCATGGCACAGTTTGGTAGCACTGACCTGGGGAATCTGAGAAGGGATATTTTGGATGGCATTGATGACTATGGTGACAATGGAAATATCCTCAGACTAAAACTAGAAATAACTTTGTGAGAAACTGCTTAGTGATGTGTGAATTCATCTCACAGGGTTAAACAGTTGCTTTCATTGAGCTGTTTGCTACCACTATTTTCTTGGAATCTGCAATCTGAAATGTCAGAGCTCAATAAGCTTAGGGTGACAAACGAAATATCCTCATATAGAAACTAGATAGAAGCTTTCTGAGAAACTGCTTTGTGATGTGTTAATTCATCTCAGAGAGTTACATGATTCTTTTCATGGATCAGTTTTGTAGCACTGTTTTTGGGGAATCTGAGAAGGGTTATTTTCAATCGTAATGGAACATATGGTGACAAAGGAAATATCCTCAGATAAAAAGTAGAAAGAAGCTTTCTGAGATATTTCTTCATGATGTGTGAATTCATCTCTCAGAGTTACA
>NW_012115654.1:0-360 GCF_000951035.1 Colobus angolensis palliatus
TATTCTGCAGCCCCAGCCTTCAGCCCGGGTTCCCTGGCCTCCTACCTGGCGCGTCCTTGAATGCAGAAACCTGGCAGTCCCCGCCCCCACTCCCCCGGCGCCCGGATCCGATTCTTTCTCGTCCACTAGGGGGAGCCAATACACACAGCTCGTCCTCCCTCCGGCTCCTTTGGGAACTACCTGGCACTGGCACTGGGCTGAGCGTTGGGCTGACCGCTGGGCTGGCACTGTCCCTTTGGATCCTCCTACCTGTCATGATCTCCAGATTTTTTGTTTTTGCAATGGTAACTTGAATTATTTTGATTTCACAAAATAACATTGAAAATACATGAATACTTATTTTAAGACTTTCAAATTGTC
>NW_012115654.1:6340-6698 GCF_000951035.1 Colobus angolensis palliatus
GTGGCAGCGGCTCACACCTGCTTGGCTGGCCAGGCTCAGTCCAGTGTGCCTCCCTCTTCGCAGACCTTCCCGGCGTGTCAGGTGCCTCTGTAGCGTGTGCCTGCACCATCTTGTGTCACTGACTGCCTTGCTCCCGAGCTGCTGTCTAATGCTCATGTTCTCCCCCCATCCTGTGGCCGGGTTACTGCCGTATGCACAGTGCCTGGCACATAGTAGGGCCTCAATATGTATTTGCCTGTGGTAAGGAAGGACTGTGTTAAGGAAGGACTGTTACCTGCTGCACAGAGGCTCTTTTCTTTTCTTTTTTGAGATGGAGTCTTGCTCTGTCGCCCAGGCTGCAATGGCACGATCTCGGCTC
>NW_012115654.1:11713-12372 GCF_000951035.1 Colobus angolensis palliatus
TGACCTCAGCTCACTGCAACCTCCGCTCCCCGGGTTCAAGCGATTGTCCTGCCTCAGCCTCCCAAGTAGCTGAGATTATAGGTGCCCACTGCCACGCCTAGCTAATATTTATATTTTTAATAGAGATGGGGTTTCACCATGTTGGCCAGGCTGGTCTTGAACTCGTGACCTCAGGTGATCCACCTGCCTTGACCTCCCAAAGTGCCGGGATTACAGGTGTGAGCCACCTCACCTGGCCCATTTGTGTTGTTTTAAGCCACCGAGTTGACGGTAATTAGTTACTGGGGCGGCATGAAAATAAAGCAGGTGGTAGTGAGTGGTGGGTAGTTGTGAGTCTAGTGGGAGGGAGGTGTATCTTAATCTTGTTTTCAGAGCCAGCAAAGGTTGCTTCCAGGGTGCTTGAGCCCAGGAGAGGGCTGGGCCTGGAGTGCAAATGTGAAGCTGGGTGGGCATCTCACACTAAAGAGGACTGTTGGTGCCCCAGCGTGGGCCCCTAGACCAGCACTGTCTGATGGAAGTCTCTGTCAGGATGGACCTGGTCTGCGTGGCCCGGTATGGTAGCCAGTGCTTGGTGCGGCTGGTGGAGACACTGAATTTCTAATTGTATTTCATTTTAACTAATTTCTTTTTTTTTTTTTTTTGAGAGGGAGTCTTGCTCT
>NW_012115655.1:0-3725 GCF_000951035.1 Colobus angolensis palliatus
TTTTTTTTTTTGAGACTGCGTTTCGCTCTTGTTGCCCAGGCTGGAGTGCAGTGGCGTGATCTTGGCTCAGCGCAACCTCCACCTCCCGGGTTCAAGCGATTCTCCTGCCTCAGCCTTCCTGAGTAGCTGAGATTACAGGAATGTGCTACCATGCCCGGCTAATTTTGGATTTTTAGTAGAGACAGGGTTTCTCCATGTTGCTCAGGCTGATCTCGAACTCCCGACCTCAGATGATCTGCCCGCCTCAGCCTCCCAAAGTGCTGGGATTACAGGTGTGAACCACTCCGCCCGGCCCATCATATTTTCTTATACTGTTCTCAGGTCTGTAATTCTTTCTGGACACTGTCATAAATATAAGGGACAACAGTTACTTTAATTTTGCTTCTAGAATCTTTTCCTACCATTAGAAGATCACAGGCAAGTTAAGTCCTCCCTCTGTGAATTCTTCCACCAAATTATCTTCCTCCTCCTCTTCTTTATTATTATTATTACTATTTTGTGACAGAGTCTTGCTCTCTTGGCCAGGCTGGAGTGCAGCGGCATCATCCTGGCTCACTACAACCTCCACCTCCTGGGTTTAAGAGATCTCCAGCTAATTTTTTTATTTTTAATAGAGACAGGGTTTCACCATGTTGGCCACACTGGTCTCGAACTCCTGACCTCAAGCGATCCACCCTCCTCGGCCTCCCAAAGTGCTGGGATTACAGGCATGAGCCAGTGTGCCCGGCCCTCTTCTTTAAAAAAAGCAGATTTTATTTTATTTTATTTTATTTTTTTGAGACAGGGTCTCACTCTATTTTCCAGGCTGGAGTGCAGTGTGTGTGGGGTGGGGGGTGAGAAGTCTTACTATGTGGCCCAGGCTGGTCTTGAATTCCTGGCCTCAAGTGATCCTTCAGCCTCAGCCTCCCAAAGTGTTGCAATGACAGATGTGAGCCACTGTGCCTGGCCAAAAACTAGATTTGTTTCCTTGGAAGCCATCTTTGACAAAACACAAATCCTTTTGCCTTCCTGCCCTCACATTGTGCAGACTTTTGGCTGGCCTATCATTACCATAAACTACCTTATTTAAACCTCCCGGGCTCCTCTTTTAAGTGGATACAATTTCTTCATTTGTTGAAATGGGAGAATTGTGATTTTCCCGTGGTTCTACAGGTAGCTGGTGGCAAGATCCGAATTTTAATCTAGGTTTTCTGAGTCAAATTCTGATATTCTTTTTGCTACCTCTTAGCTACCTGCAGATAAAATGTGAGGAATGCCACTAAGGCTTTTGAGACAACGTATGTGGGAATGTAGGCGGAAGAGGGTTCTTCTATTAGCCGAGGGCAGGGAAAGCTTAAGGCAAAGGTAGTATTTGAGTCTGAGCTGAGGCAAGGTAGGGGGTTCTAGGCAAACATGAGGAGTCTGTGTGTGCATCAAGGAAACATGATGCATGTCTGAGGGTGGAGTGTGGGCTAGCGATTATCATCAGCCGTGCCAGCACTGGCTGGGTTTGGGAGCCACTGAGTTGTGCCTGTTGGTTCCCTCGTTTATCACTGTGAGGACAAATGGCCTTTGCCACCAGCTCCTCTTGCCCTTTCTTTATCTATACATAATTATCCTCCTGTTCTTCTATGTTTGCATGTCTGTTTTCTCCTCCTTATAAAGCATATACCATGAAAGGTAAATGTAAATCCTATGTAACCTGAAAAGCAAAATTCCACCATTTAGCAGCCAGTCTTGGTCTACTCATTAAGAAGTCTTTTAATGAAAAGAACATTTTCTCCTCATTATCACTTCCTTAAGTTGAATAGAAGTAGGAGGCCTAGACTTGGCCTTGGGGGTTTTTCAAGGTGATAATGAGCTGGCATTCTGTCCAACTTGTGCCTTATTTTAGTTCCTGGTGTATTTGCTTTATTATCTCTACTAGATTTTAAGTTGTTTTTGCAGGGACAGTGTCATTTTCAGAGTTGAATTCCTCACCGTGTCAACCAAGGTCATGCCTGTCATATAGTAGGTGTTCAGGCAGCCAGAGATTTCAGAGCAGGGTTTGCAAAATTTCTCCAATGATAGAACCAAAGGGGTGAAAAAAAAAAATTAAGAGATTATTCTAGCTGTGGGCAGCAATAACTCCTAATTCATACAAGACTAATTTCTGTATCTTGGTAATGGAGTGCTTTCCTTCTAGGGCCAGAAATATTTCTGTGTGCTCTACCAGGACACTGTTTTGGGGATCCAGGTATTAATCAGAAGGTTGCTTGGTAAATGTGGCATCTGAGCAGTACATGGTTGACAATTGCAAGGGTTATTTAATCTTTTTTTTCTTTTTTGAGATGGAGTCTTGCTTTTTTGCCTAGGCTGGAGTGCAATGGTACGATCTCATCTCACTGCAACTTCTGCCTCCCAGGTCCAAGCAATTCTCCCGCCTCAGCTTCCCGAGTAGCTGGGATTATAGGCATGCGCCCCCATGCCTGGCTAATTTTTGTATTTTTGTAGAGATGGATTTCACTATGTTGACCAGGGTGGTCCTGAACTCCTGACCTCAGGTGATCCGCTCACCTGGGCTTCCCAAAGTGCTGGGATTACAGGCATAAGCCACCGCACCCAGCCTTAGTCTAAACTTTGATGAAGTTTGAAAAAGCTCTTCTTGCCCCCAGCAAAAAGTACACCCCTTTAGGAATAGGCATGCTCTTGCCTACCACAATTACTCCCTCTCAGCCCCAGGCCTGCTTTATTCTCAAACCCTAGAGAACTTTCTGGGAGCTTGATGCCAAAAGCTTCTAGTGCAATCAATTCTGGGAATGCCATCCATTTGCTTGCTACATCTAATACATAGGATTGTGTGTTTTTTAAATTTTTTACTCTGAGGCAAATATTATTTCTATCTGGACTACTGTGTAGTGTCCAGTTATGTGAGCATGAATGGATTTAAACAGAGAAGGCACGGTGAGGTCCATTTGCACCATATCTCATTTAATCTTTTTTAAACGTTTAATATTTATTTGTTTTATAGAGATGGGGTTTTGCCATGTTGCCCAGCCTGGTCTCGAACTCCTGACCTCAAGTGCTCCTCCCACCTCAGCCTCCCAAAGTGCTGGGATTACAGGTGTGAGCCACCACGCCCTGCCAAAGCCCATATTCTTTACCCTACATTACAGTGCCTCCCCATGGACACTCAAGGTTCTCCCTAGCTTCACTCCTATCCTCAAAACAATCTCCTCTCTCCATTCACAGCTGCTTTTAGGAATGCCAAATTGCTTTTAGCTCCCTCTATGTGCCATACTGTGTCTGGTCTATAGGCAAAATGATATGATCCTTCTTTACCTGTTTGACTGAGATCTGAGTATCCAAGACCAAGAAGTAACAATGTTACAATGGGAGCAGCAGGGAATTTATTGTGTGCAGCATATACTATGTAATAGATCTTTAATATAGGCTGTTTTATTTAATGCTCAGAATTATCTCATGCAGTAGCAATAAGAGGACATGTAGTATAGGGGTTAGGAATTTAGACTAGCTCACACCTATAATCTCAGTGTTTTGGCAGACTGAGGCAGGAGGATTCCTTGAGGCCGGGAGTTTGAGACAAGCCTGGCCAAAACAGCGCGACCACATCTCTACAATTTTTTTCTTTTTTTTTTGAGACGGAGTCTCGCTCTGTCCCCCTGGCTGGAGTGCAGTGGCGCGATCTCGGCTCACTGCAAGCTCCGCCTCCTGGGTTCATGCCATTCTCCTGCCTCAGCCTCCCG
>NW_012115655.1:6715-7523 GCF_000951035.1 Colobus angolensis palliatus
GCAGTGGTGCGATCTCAGCTCACTGCAACCTCTGCCTCCTGGGTTCAAACGATTCTTCTGCCTCAGCCTCCTGAGTAGCTGGGATTACAGGTGCCCGCCACCACAACTGGCTAATTTTGGATTTTTAGTAGAGTCAGGTTTTCTCCATGTTGGTCAGGCTGGTCTCAAACTCCCGACCTCAGATGATCCACCTGCCTTGGCCTCCCAAAGTGCTGAGATTACAGGCGTGAGCCACCATGCCCGGCCATAGATGACTTCTTAAGTCTCATATTTCCCTTGGAATATCTTCCTTCCCTTCTCTCCTACCACATTTATTGAGCAATTGTATTAGACCTTTGGATTCTTTAACAAACAAGACAGGGAGGAGCCCTGCCCTTAAGGATACTGAAAAACTAGCTTTCAACAGTCAGAGTAGGTGTTTGTCCATAATTTGGTGCATATGCTCACCTTTAATGACCTCAGTGCTTGTTTTATTCTGTGTTGGCCTTTAACATGCTCTCCTAGGTCACAAGCAGGGTTCCCAATACTGCCTTGGGCTGGTACACAAGATTTTAAAGACTTTACCGTCTCTACTTTTGTGACATTTTATCAACAACTACCACCTCTGAAATTGGTGTCTTAAGGATACCTCGAAAAACCCATGGACATGTCATTATCCTTCTTTTTTTTTTTTTTTTTTTTTTTAAGACGGAGTCATACTGTGTCGCCCAGACTGGAGTGTAGTGGCACGATCTGGACTCACTGCAAGCTCCGCCTCCCGGGTTCACGCCTTTCTCTTGGATAAATATATACAAGTTTTCAGCATACA
>NW_012115655.1:8420-11022 GCF_000951035.1 Colobus angolensis palliatus
GCCTCCCAAAGTGCTGGGATTACAGGCTTGAGCCACCGCGCCCGGCATCATCTTTCATTTGAAAAGAATAGTAGTCACAGTGAGATGGCCATAGGACTGGGGAGGAGCAGTCATTTAGCTTGTGACCATATAGTGTTGAGTTTCACGCTAAGACTCCCTAGATTTGGCTTACACCAAATTGGCAGAGATATTGGCTCACGGATGTTCAAAGACAAGAATTCTTTCTGGGGCAGCACTCTCAGCTCAGCTCACAGGCTCAACTGATGGACTGCTACCACTTTATTCTTCATGGTTCCCATCTAGCATCTGGCTTCTCCTTACCTGCCTATGCACCTGATCTGTTTCATCTGAGTAGCAAAGGCATTTCTTAGAGAGTTTCTTTGGTCAGTGAGGTATTGTAGAACACAGCACACTATTTCCCTAGTCCCCTACCTGCCACCCCTGGTGGTAACAGGCATGACGGAATGTGACAGAATCATGTTTTGAGGTGTTTTTTGCCCACAAGGTATTCCCAGTGTATTTTAGGAGGCGTATCTAACTTACCACAAGCATCTAAACAAGGTGCAAAGTTCTGATTTGTAGATAGGGTAAGACTGGTCTGTGTCTGCCTCTGACAGATAAGTTAGAACAATTTCTTTGAGTGTAGGCACTAAAAAGTTTCCAATGAACAGTCAGAGAGTGAGGAGCTAGAGCTGGAATGTGCAGAACGACTATGTTTAAGTCCCTAATACAGGGCTGACTTCATGAGCATGCAACCTGTGAAGTCCCACAGATTCTGCTTAGAAGGGCCCTGCATTAGGTTTAGTGCTCTGCTGTCACTGTCTTGGAATGATTAATGATTTTCAAACAAAGGATCTCCATTGAATTTTGCACTAGGCCCCACGAATTATGTAGCTAGTCCTGCACATGTGCAGTAAGTACAGGAAGACTAGACAGATTGGGGTTCAAATTCAGACTCAGATTTTTGCTAGCTGTGAGATCATAAGTGAATCCTCACTTAACTCTCTGAGCCTCAGTGTCCTCATCTGCTAAGTGGGGACAATGCCTCATTGTGAGAAGTACTTAAATGGGAAAACATAGTTTAAAGAACTAGTATGGTGCTAGGCACACTGCAGATATCTGTCTACCCAACCATTTATTTGTTTGATCATCTATCTACACATCCAACAAACATTTACTATTTGCCTATTTGCGCAAGGCACAATGCAAAGTTGAATAAAATATGTTCTCCAATAGCTTACAATATAATAGGAGAGAGAAGATTTCTCCCTCCACAATGATCCTGACCAACAGAATTTAAATATGGCATAAATTAGAAGACTGGTTATTATTTGCAGAAAGGTAGAAAGGGGGTAAGAGGGAAGTAGTGTGTAAAATTTAGGGATGAGAAGGTAAGTCTATAATCTGAGACAGCTTAAGTCTCAGAGAAAAGTTAACAGGAGCCACGAGAAATGTAATCTCATTTCAACAAATTCCCCAGGAAGGAAGAGGATGATAACATGGATGAAGACAGAAGAAAAAGGGTAGGAAGGGTGATGGCAGGGTTAAAGGTCTAGGGCTGAGAAAAGAACAAAACTGGATCCAATAACTGAATAGAATATACAATTTAACTCTGGCCTTGTCAAGTCAAACAGCTGGCTTTAAAATAATAAGAGATTTCTTGTTTTAACTGTAACAGCTTTTATCAGGTTAAGCGTGTAAGCAGACGAGCAATGCACATACATGGAGCAATTTACCATCTTGGTTTAATAAAAGAGTTTATGTGCTGTGTTGAAACAGTGCAACGTCCTTAATCCAGTATCTGATGAAGGAGCGCGGGTAGAAGAATTAATTTACCACACAGTAATTAAAGAGGGGTATGCACTATATATACTGTGAAAGTCTCTGAAATGAATATTTGATAAACAATTTCTGGTAAATTAAAAACCTGAAATGTTAAATTAAATGCAAATTAAAAATCTGGAATGTTAAATTAATTAAATACAGAAACCTGCATCAAATATCATTATAGGTCTCAGTGAAATCATAGAGGAAAAAAAAAAGCCAAGTAACTCAGCATCACATCTTGCCAGCATGCACTCTTGACTCACCTGTTGGGAATAAATGAGGGTGCCAGGAACTTCAGCTTGACTGGTGAATTTACATATCATATGCACAACCATTTCTGGGCACCTTTTACTTGGGAAGCTAAGTAAGGAATGAAATGAACTTTTTGCTTTATCATGGAAAAAAAGGCTAGGATATTTATTCACATCACTGGATCCTCTTCTAGTCTGAGCTAAGGATGGCCAAATTGCTACATAAAGGATACCCTCTAAGGCAGAGTAATTCATACTGCATGGTGGTTGAGCTTATGTCCGATGGGCAGCAGAATAATGAGCTTGCAAAATCAGGCTCAGAATGTTCCTGGGACATGCCTTTTCCTGTGGTTTTGCTGTGGAGCCCTGTTGCCCTGAAAGGGAATTTAATGGGTAGAGGTCAGCCATCACTTTTTGGATTTCTCGACCATAGGAGACGCCTATAAACCCTGACCTACTGTCATCTGACTCTTGGTTTGAACACATAATCAATCCCAGTTGCTCCTCTAGATTTGAAATTCTGT
>NW_012115655.1:12362-14342 GCF_000951035.1 Colobus angolensis palliatus
GCACCACCACGCCCAGCTAATTTTTGTATTTTCAGATAAGATGGGGGTTTCACCGTGTTGGCCAGGCTGGTCTTGAACTGCTGACCTCAGATGATCCACCCGCCTTGGCCTCCCAAAGTACTGGGATTACAGGTGTGAGCCACCGCGCTCGGCCAGAAACATATGATTTTTAAATAAGAAATTTTGTTTACCTAAATAGTTTTGTACTGTGCCTTATAGTTCTGCAACATGCCTTTTTAAAAAAATTACGTAAAGTCTTGAAGAATTTTGTGTCATTGAATTATAGATCAACTTCATTCTTTACCGCTGCACAGCATGCTGCTATATCATAAATTATTGACGATTTTTATAACAATTGTATTTAGGTTGTTTCCATGTTTGTGCTAACATAAACAAGCTGCACTCTTTGGCTGTGTCCTTTTGTCTGGTGTATTTCTAGAAATATAAAGAAAATCGGAGTCTATGATAAGCACCTTTGAAAAGTTAATGAATGTTGCTGATTCACCTTTGAAATTTGCCACATTATATTCCCACTAGTAGTACATGAGAATATATGTTTTCCTACAAACTTAAAGCTGAATGTTATAATGTATCCTCCCTTTAGTCAATCTGACTGGGGTGGGGGTAGGCTGGGGAAGAGGAAACTCATTCTAATTTACATTTCCCTGAACACCAATAATACCAACCAAATTTTATATGTTTATTGGCTGTTTTAATTACCTCTTTTATGAATGACCTTTTTATATTTTCCATCCACCCATTTAAATTTTTTTTTTCCTTTTTTTAAAAATGGAGATGGGGTGTCACTATGTTGACCAGGCTGCTTTTGAACTCCTGGTTTTAAGCGATCCTCCCACCTTGTCCTCCGAAAGTACTTGGATTACAGGTATGAGCCACCACACCATGCTGACTTTACTTCTTGATGGAATAAATATCATCACATAGTAACAACAGCATGTGGGATGGGAGATATTGTTGGTACCATCTTCAGAAAATGCAGTCTGCCAAAATATATCTCCCAAAAAGAAACACTGCAATCTCTATGAGAAATCTGTTGCTAAAAGTAAAGAAGTATACCCCAGATAACATTCCATAGGAAGTCTGATGTGTAAAATATTCCATCAGAGATGGTATTGTGGAAGTTGGTCTGGGATTCAGGAAGCTTGGGCTATGGTCCCAGTTTTACCATTATGTAATCTTTTAAAATTAGGTATATTATGAATATGTTTGGGATTCAGTTTTCTCACCTGGAAACAAGATAGTTAAACAAGATGACTACTGGTTCTAAACACTACTAAAGCCAAATCACATTTGTCCCATATGTTTCAAATTGCTCTTTTCCCATTAACTCAAGACAATTTGTGAACTCTAAATAACACGTAGATGAAATTATATTTGATGGTGAGGGACTAGGGGTGAAAGTCAACAGTGTCACAGTGATACATTATAGCTGAAATCGATTTGAAATTTACTTTTGAGAAAGTTCCCAAGTCTAAGGTTCTGACTTACTGAATTTTTTTGAAAAGTTCATGAAGAGTCTATCAAATGATGCCATGGAGAAAGCATGAATAAGAAACCATATTAGTGTTGAAGTTGGTAATTTAAAATAGTTGAGGTAGTTACAAATCATATCAGATTAATCCTTAAACTTACTGAATTAGATAGGCTATGAAATCATATTCCAAGGATCACTTCTACACAGTAAAATTAGACCATTTGTAGGAAAAGAGGGGCAGCTGAGTTTGTATTAATTGTATTTACAGGTTTTTTTTAATGACATCACTGTCTTCTTTTTGTATTATTATTACTATTATACTTTAAGTTCTAGGGTACATGTGCACAACGTGCAAGTTTGTTACATATGTTTACAAGTGCCATGTTGGTGTGCTGCACCCATTAACTCGTCATTTACATTAGGTATATCTCCTAATGCTGTCCCTCCCCCCATCCCCTCCCGACAATAGGCCCCAGTGTGTGATG
>NW_012115655.1:15403-28003 GCF_000951035.1 Colobus angolensis palliatus
TTTTTTTTTTTTTTTTTTTTAATATTCAATTTGTCCCAGGCAGTAAGCATCATGAGCCTACATGTTAAAATTAATACATCACATGAGACTAATGTTTAAACTGGAAGAACCAGTTAATAATTAAATTTGGCTCACTTCTTCACTGAAAGTCGAATAACACAGACATGTCTTCAGCTAAAAAAGTATTTTATTATATGTATATATGTGTGTGTACATATCCACCTATTTATGTAAGTACATATATATGTGTATGTGATATACACATATAAATATTCTAAGGTATGTAAAATGAGGATAATACAAAGAAGCAAAACCTCAAGTGCATGATAATGCTCACTGAAAGCTCAAATTAAATATGAGTTAAAGAACAACTGCAAGTGTACTGTCTGTTTGTTAAGCAGTCTTGTGTAAGGAAATAAGACATACAGAAAGACTTGTGCGATTAAAGACATAGCCCCCCCTTCCAGAGTGTGCAAGTGCACACATGTACGTTCACAATGAAAGAATTACCAGAATTAATAATAATCCTTTGATTTCCTTTTCTCTTTAGTAAAATCCGATTCTATCTTGAAGATTTTGTTCATGGGAAAAAAAAAAAGAAAAACCGCATGTTTATTCACCCCCTTCCCACCCCTACCAAAGCACATATATGAGATTGGTTCAGAAACAAAGTTGCAGGTCTGTATGATTAAAAAAGAAACTTCCTTTGTACTAATAGCATTTCCCTGTAGGTATAGTCAATTTCCCACAGCAATAGAAGATGTAATTATACTGATGTAAATCACAGTGAGATGAGTTGAGGGGATTGGCCTTTCCCCTTTTTTTTTTTTTTTTTTTTTGAGACGGAGTCTCACTCTGTCGCCCAGGCTGGAGTGCAGTGGCCAGATCTCAGCTCACTGCAAGCTCCGCCCCCCGGGTTTACACCATTCTCCTGTCTCAGCCTCCGGAGTAGCTGGGACTACAGGAGCCCGCCACCTCGCCCGGCTAGTTTTTTGTATTTTTTAGTAGAGATCGGGTTTCACCGTGTTGGCCAGGATGGTCTTGATCTCCTGACCTTGTGATCCGCCCGCCTCGGCCTCCCAAAGTGCTGGGATTACAGGCTTGAGCCACCGCGCCCGGCGTCACCTTCTTTAATTCATTGAAAGATCTTATCTTTTTGACAGGTGCTATCAGGCAGAGCAAAGTTCTGGGAGGCAGGATATTTTGGGGGGAACTAATTTGCTTGGAGGAAATAAACATTCAAAATAAATAAGATAATCCAAGGCTGGGCGTGGTATCTCATGCCGGAAATCCCAGCACTTTGGGAGGCCGAGGAGGGCGGATTGCTTGAGGCCAGGAGTTCGAGACCAGTCTGGCCAACTTGGTGTAACCCTGTCTCTACTAAAAATACAAAAATTGCCTGGGTGTGGTGGCACACAGCTATAATCACAGCTACTCAGGAGATTGAGGTAAGAGAATCGCTTGAACCTGGGAGGCAGAGGTTAAGGTGAGCCAAGATCATGCCATTGCATGCCAGCCTAGGCAACAGAGTGAGACTCTGTCTCAAAAACAAAAACAAACAAACAAACAAAAGAAGTAAAATAATCCCGGTTTAGCAGAGAGTTTTTTTCCCTCCCTATCTTGTTTTTTGTTTGTTTGTTTATTTGTTTGTTTGTTTTTGAGACGGAATTTCACTCTTGTTGTCCAGGCTGGAGTGCAATGGCGCAATCTTGGCTCACGGCAACCTCTGCCTCTTGGGTTCAAGTGATTCTCCTGCCTCAGCCTCCCCAGTAGCTGGGATTACAGGTACCTCCCACCACCCCCGGCTAATTTTTGTGTTTTTAGTACAGATGGGGTTTCACCATGTTGGTCAGGCTGGTCTCAAACTCCTAATCTCAGGTGATCCACCCGCCTCGGCCTCCCAAAATGCTGGGATTAAAGGCATGAGCCACTGTGCCCGGCTTCCCCATCTTAGTCATTGTCCTTGTGTGCCCTGCTCTCTTTATCGCTCTGTCCATAAGTCTCTCTCAATCTCTTTCTCCCTCATAAAACATTAGCTATTCTTTCAGGCCTCCATGTTTCCAATACACACACACACACACACACACACACTCTATATGTATACACACACACACACAGACATATGCATACATATTTTTTTCCTTCCTTGAATCCTTGCTGCCAGTTTGTGTGTTT
Source organism: Colobus angolensis palliatus (assembly GCF_000951035.1). Taxonomy (NCBI): domain Eukaryota; kingdom Metazoa; phylum Chordata; class Mammalia; order Primates; family Cercopithecidae; genus Colobus; species Colobus angolensis. The sequence goes on from NW_012115655.1 coordinate 17,579, forward strand.
TGCATTGTTTGGACAGAAAAATCAACACTGGTAGAAGCCAGCATTCTGGGAACTACTTCTGCTCCAACCAAGTCTGTGACTTACTTTCACAGTTGCTTCCTGATTTGTTGCTTTTGTTCAAGAGACATTTCCTCTTGGACAAAACCAACTAAGCTATAACATTAAATGTCCAGGATTGCGTGAGAGTCAAAGCAGCCCTAATGACTGATGGGAGTTGGTGCTGAGAAAACCAGAAGCCAAAAGAGATGTAGCATCTGCCACCCAACTGGAACTGAAAAGATGCCTGAAGTTTGGTGGTTTCTCTTCCCCTCCACCACGTTCCTTTTATTTTTGTGGCAAACGTTGAAACAAAGCTGGAGGAAAAGTGCTTTTTATTTGGTGGGTGGTGGAGGTTCTGACTCAGGCTTTACAAACATGACGTTGCTTGAACCTCAAGATGAGCTCTCCCACGGGATTCCAGAGAAACAAAGCTGCCTGCTCCATTGTGTGGTGACATTCACCTTGGGAATTCTGGCAGCACTGGGAGGTGGCCACACAGGTGCAGGTTTTCTGAAGCACATGAATAGAGTTGCCAGAGTTCAAAGAGGTTTTTGAACTTTAGACTTAGGCTTTCTTGGTTGCATTCGGCCTATTTGGATGGTAGATTTAGGTCTGGAACTACTAAAGCAGAAATTTCCAAAACTCTCATGAATTATTAAGAAATTAGATTTTGTTAATGAAAAATTAGAAGCATCCTAGTATCTAATATGAAGGATTGTTAAATGGATTATAGTATATCCATATAGCCAGGCATGGTGGCTTATGCCTGTAATCCCAGCACTTTGGGAGGTTGAGGCAGAAGGATCGCTTGAGCCCTGGAGGTAGAGGTTGCAGTGAGCCAAGATTGTGCCACTGCAGTCCAGCCTGGGTAACAGAGCAGAACTCTGTCTCAAAAAGAAAAACAAGTTAATATAATGAAATAGTACATAGCCATTAAAGATGATGCAGTGCAAGATACTGAAAAAGCTTTATAGTATGTTGTTATATGAAAAAAAGAATAGGTTATAAAGCTGTGGTAATATATCATGCCACCTTTGGGGAAAAAAGGAAAGGTAAAGAAGAGTAAAAGGTAGATGCGTACAGAAAGAATGAAAAATATATTCCAAAATGTTAAAATGGAATTTTATTAGTTATTTATGGGTAGGGGAATAGTAAATAATTTAATTTTCTTCTTTTGGTTTATCTAAATTTTAAAATACAGAGAATATGTGTTACTTTGGTAATAATAACTTTAATAATGTAATTGTAAAAAGGAAACCTTATACAGTGCTCTTCGAGCTTCCCACTTTTGTGCTTGGCTCTTGGCACTAACTTAACAAAAAGAACAAAACCTGTGGCATGCTTATGGAAGGATCAAATGATAGAAAGCCCCCAGAAATTCCCCTAGAAAGCCATAACCTTTGGGCCTGAATACTTTGGAGCCTGGCATCTATGCACACTTCTTTTCTTTTTTTTTCTTTTTGATACGGAGTTTCACTCTTGTTGCCCAGGCTGGAGTGCAGTGGCGTGTTCTTGGCTCACTGAGACCTCCACCTCCTGGGTTCAAACGATTCTCCTGCCTCAGCCTCCCTAGTAGCTGGGATTACAGGCATGTGTCACCACGCCCAGATAGTTTTTGTATTTTTAGTAGAGATGGGGTTTCTCCATGTTGGTCAGGCTGGTCTCGAACTCCTGACCTCAGGTGATCCACCCGCCTCGGCCTCCCAAAGTGCTGGAATTACAGGCATGAGCCACCGTGCCTGGTCTATGCTCATTTCTAATTCCAAGCCCACATGTTGGTAAATGAATACGTTGGCAGGGTACTGGCACAGGGGTGTAGGCTTGAAGCTTCATAAACCAAAGTGAAACTGACTTCATTGTGGAAATAAAATATTTTAGGCCAATATTTATAGCGGTTGAGTGTTCTGCTGATGTGAAAATTCTAGCCCAAATGTTTGAAGTGACGTAGCCACTTATTGTTGGTGAACATGCTAGTCTTCTTTAGCGTGTAGAGACAATCTAGGTTTGCTTGTGACCTTTGCCAACTTTTCATCCTAGAGACTTGCAATAAGTAAATTGGCAGTAGAGTTTCAGATCTCATGGATGAATGGCAATGTTTCAGATAAGTCATAGAACCATGAATGCAGGAGTCCCTAGTGCCCGTAGACCAAGTAATTGCTCATCTGACATCTTTGGTCTTTTTACATTAGCCAGCAAGGTCTTTGGCATTACTAGACTAAGAGGCAGGTGTCTCACTCGGTCGCCCAGGATGGAATGCTGTGGTGTGATCTTGGCTTACTGCAACCTCTGCCTCTCAGGTTCAAACAGTTCTCCTGCCACAGCCTCCCAAGTAGCTGGGACTGCAGGCACACACTACCATGCTCGGCTAATTTTTGTATTTTCAGCAGAGACAGGGTTTCACCATGTTGGTCAGGCTGGTCTCGAATGAGGCAGGTGGTTATTTACTCATGGTCCACTGTGGTCCAGGCATTTGCATACCTTGTCTCTCTTCTCTACGTGAACTCTGCAAGGTAGGCATGATTATCCTTCCTTACTTTTACAGATATGGAAATTGAGGCCCAGAGAACTTGAGTCATTGGGCTTATAAATGTGTAATGCCTAAGAACCCATATCTGACTGAAAAATAATGTTGATTCAATCATCGATATCATAATTTGACTACAAACACAAACCCCCAGCCTTACTTGATTATTTTTTAGTGGCCTATTCAAGTCCAGGTAGTCCATAAGCTTCCCTCCTTATGCTGAGCCTTCCTTTCCCTTGCTTTTTTTTTTTTTTTTGAGATGGAGTTTCACTCGTGTTGCCCAGGCTGGAGTGCCATGGCATGATCTCAGCTCACCACAACCTCTGCCTCCCAGGTTCAAGCGATTCTCCTGCCTCAGCCTCCTGAGTAGCTGGGATTACAGTCATGAGCCACCACACCTGGCTAGTTTTGAATTTTTAGTAGAGATGGGGTTTTTCCATGTTGATCAGGCTGGTCTCGAACTCCCGACCTCAGGTGATCCACCCGCCTCGGCCTCCCAAAGTGCTGGGATTACAGGCATGAGGCACTGCGCCCGGCCCCCCTTCCTTCTTTACTCCTTCTTTTCATCCATTTCATTTTCACACTTTCTCTATTGTTAAAAAATATATTTTAAACAAAGAGAAGCAACATTTAAATTTAAGGAAAGCAACAGGTGATTTCATTCATTCTCCTCTACTCTGCGGCCTCCCAAAGAGAACTCTTACTCTTTTCGAAAAGTTAGGCAGCTATAGCTTTTCTATTTCAACTCAGGCTATTATATCAGACTTTTACTTACTAATGGGATGAGGTAAAAAAGGAGACTAACATTAACTGATACCATTACTTAAAAAAAAAATTCCTGTGTTAGAAAGATTTTAAACAAATAAGAATAGGATAGTATAATGATCCCCCGTGTACCCATCACCACTCAGCTTCAAGTCATGAACACTTTTTTTTTTTTTTTTTGAGATGGAGTTTTGCTCTTGTTGCCCAGGCTGGAGTGCAATGGCGGGATCTTGGCTCACTGCAACCTCTGCCTCCTGGGTTCAAGCGAGTCTCTTGCCCCAGCCTCCCAAGTAACTGGGATTACAGGCTTGTGCCACCACACCCTGCTAATTTTGTATTTTTAGTAGAGACGGGGTTTCTGCATGTTGGGCAGGCTGGTCTGGAACTCCCAACCTCAGGTGATCCGCCCGCCTCGGTCTCCCAAAGTGCTAGGATTACAGCATGAGCCACCAAGTCCAGCCTGTAAAATTTTATTAAGTCAGAGTGCTAATAATTTACCAGCCATTGTCACATAAAATTCTTAGGCATCTCTGTCCTCTTTGTTTTGCTTTCCTCTTTTCTCCACTTTGGATTTGTTTCTGCAAGGACACAGCCACATCAGTGATCACTACAAGGTCATGAGGAAAGCTGGAAGTTCTGAATACACAGAAATTAAATTACAGTGGTATTTTCCTTTTGGCTATTTAAGAAAATGGAGCATTTCCCATCAACATTTACCACATGAAACTGAATTTACTGGCGATGTACCTGATTTGGTCCAGTTTTACTGGAATCCCTGAGATTCAGAAGATAAATCTCATTTTGAAATTTATGTGTTCAATTTTACCTACTTTGAGGTGACTCATTATAGCTTTCAGTCCATTTATGAAGTCTGTAAGTAGACCACTAAGCTGGTTGTTTTTCAAAGGGTTTTAATTAGTATTTTACTGCTATTTGTACAATACAAGATGCCATCCAATGCTAAATCAAAGAATGCTGTGATTTTCCACAAACAGCCCTTGGTCCTCAGAACCTTGGGTACCTAAAAAATCCATGTGGATTGGAGGCTCAGCCTTTGCTGAATAGGGGAGACCCAGCCTTTGTTGAATAGGGGAGACCCAGATGTGAGTAGGAGGGACCTTTTTTAGGCCAGTGAACTTTCAGAGAACAGCAGTGCACCTTAAAGCCTCGGTTGGGTGAAAGCACTTCACCCAAATGTGCTGACCGGCTCAGGCTAGAGGAATCAGTCTCCTTGAGGTGAGCCTAAAGGAGAGAATTTAAGGAAAGGACTCTGGAGTCATGGTCAGGCAGCAGACTTAGCTCAAACCCTGGGTCAGCTGCTTCTTTAAAAGGGATTCTAGATAAGACTTGAATCTCTCTGTGCCTCAGTTTCTTCATTTGTCAAATGGCGATAAGTATGAACACATGGTCCTTAACTACTGCCCCGGGATTGTTGTGAAAAGCAACCCAAATAATGCCAGCATTTTGAATGTCTTAAAGCCTTACTCAAATGAAAAAATATTTCAATCAATATTTATTTCTTTTAATGGTAAAAAATAGCATCATTAAGAAGAAAATTTGAAAAGTATATATCTTACCTTCTTAACACTTTATTTTAATTTTTGCATATTATTTTTGGTCATTGTTCACATATGATATTTTTACAGACTTGAAGTCATGTTAGAATACTATCATGTTTATTTTGCTTTTGTAGCTTAACATTTTATTATAAATACGGTTCTGGGTTACTGCATTATCTTTATAATTATTATTTATGTGTTATTACCATGGTTGAACATTTAATTGATTTTGGTTTTATATATGAAACTGTCACGAACATCTTTGTGCATGAATTACATCCTTAGGATAAATCCCTGGGGTGTGATGAATGAGTGAAAATATGGATGTTTTTATGGCTCTTAATAGATTTTGCCATATTGCTTTCAAAGGTTAGTAACAATGAACCTGACACCAGCAATGAATGTGTGTCATTTAAAAAGATTATTTTAAATCAATTATCCACCAGTCATATGTGAAGACATGTCCCAGGATTCCTGTTTGCCAGAACCTTGCATTTCTGACTCATTCATTCATAAGAAATAAGTAAATAAACAAGAAGACTGTGTATGCTGACTAAATGAAGGGTTCTATTAGGATTCTAGAAAAGTTGGTGGATTATTGCTATTATATGTGATACTTGCTGGCGCATTTGATTTTACAGATCTAGTGATATTTTTGCAGTTTTTCTGGAACATACAGAGAACCAAGAAATATTATATTATCTGGAATCATTCATAAAAGTCTTACATAGAAGTAGGATTTTTTTTCCTAAGCCAAGTTTCAAAAAAAAGGCCTTTTTTTTTTTTAATCAATCAAGGCCTTTTTTGTTTTGTTTTGTTTTTTGGGCTGTCAGTTAGATAGGTAATGCTTCAAAAGCATGCCTCAACCCTGAGTAGATATTAATATGTATGACTTACAACTACGGAATTATAATAACATTTATCATCTGTGCATATAGATCTTTCAACTTTTCAAAGCTCTTTAATATGTGTGTTTTTTAAATTTGATCCTCACAATCATTTCCTGAGATAGGCTGAGATGACATTAGACTCCATTTGACTGATGGGGGACTGAGGTACAAGGAGACTTGCCTAAGATAGTACCAGTTCTCAGGGTTGGCATAGCTACCTGTCTCTCAGCCCTTGGCTCTTTCCACTTACATGTATACATTTAAAAAATATCCTTGGCTGGGCATGGTGGCTCACGTCTGTAATCCCAGCACTTTGGGAAGCCAAGGTGGGCAGATCACTTGAGGCCAGGAGTTTGAGACTAGCCTGGCCAACATGGCGAAACTCTGTCTCTACTAAAAATACAAAAATTAGCCGGGCGTGGTGGCACATGCCTGTAATCCCAGCTACTTGGGAGGCTGAGACAGGAGGATTGCTTGAACCTGGGAAGCAGAGGTTGTAGTGAGCCGAGATGGTGCCACTGCACTCCATCCAGCCTGGGCAACAGAGTGAGACTCCGTCCCTAAATAAATAAATAAATAAATAAATAAATTCTTTCATATCAATTACTGTACTTCTTAATTAGCATTGTAAAATATGTTTGTGTAGAATTAGCTTGCCTTTTTTGTTTGCTTTTTTATTGAGATAGGGTCTTGCCCAGGCTGGAGAGTGGTGGCATGATTATAGCTCACTGTAACCTCAAACTCCTGGCTCAAGCAGTCTTCCTATTCCAGCCTCCAAAGTACCTGGATTACAGGTGTGAGCCACCATGTCCATCCAGTTTTTCTTTTAGGAAGGCATTCTTGCAAAATGGTATTGGCTTTCTCTTCACAAGAGTAGTGGGATGAAGGAGCTTCTTTAGTTAATGCAATGGCAATAGCGATCCTATGTTCAGTGGCTAGCTTGTATCGAGCACTTCTTACTGTTTTATTTCTTATTATAACTCTGTGCAGTAGGAAGTGTTATCCCTCACCACGTTATGAGGGAGAAAATTGCAGTGCAGAAAAAGCAAAGAACTTTTCCAGTTTCATAGAGCTGGTAGCCACGTGGCAGAGCTAGACTTGAACCCAAATCCAGCTCAAGTTGAATCAAATGATCTTTCATGTGTATCACACAGCTTTCTTCAAACATCAATTTTTGAATGGCTAGTATAACAATACATATAATCTCACATAAATTATTTTTTTATTATAAAGGAAATATACCTTCACCAAACAACATTTAGAAATATACAAAATTATATTTAAACAATGTCTTTTCATGTATTCATATTTGAGATACGGTAAAGACTACATTTAATTAGCTGTCATCTTAGAGATGAAAGCATGGAGCTTAAGCCTCCAGTCAGCATTGTTTTTGCTCCCCCAAAGTCTAGCTTTCTGGAAAGCTTAAAGATTTAACTCATCAAGTCCTACCTACCTGGTTTAGGTACTCTCTAGTTTCCGGTCTTATACCTATTTAATTTGTTCACTTGGGAAGAAAGCAAACACAACAAAAAGAAACCAAGCCCTGACTTTGTACAGTAGCTAATAGAGCATCTTAAATCAACATAGCCAGTGTAGCTTGTACTGATCCAAGTAATGATTTTCATCTGTAGCATTTTGCATCGTCTCTGCTGCCAAAACTTCCTGATACTTAGGGAACAATGGATGGGCCAGATGTTTCTTGGTACAGAGTTCATCTTTAGCTTGTGAAAAGATGATGCACTTTAAGTCTTGTCTCAGACCTCTAGCGTCACACCCCTTCTTTTCACTAAAGTGGTAGCAGAAAGCATTCCTCGAGACACAATAGAGCAACTTAGCAGCCACCCCACAGTTGGAGTTGGTATTAGATTACTTTTTTTTTTTTTTTCATACCATACCAGTTTACAGGAAAGTTGGGACAAGGTCAGGGAAAGTGCGTAATTGTTATCAGCTTTATTGAGGCCACGCCTGAATGAAAAGTTTGGTGCTGAGACAAGATCAAACTTGAGTTTAGAACTTACAACAGCAAACATCACTGTAGAAATGAGACTGCCTCATAGAGTTGTTTTAAAGGGACCAAAGCCCAGTCTGAACAATTTATTTCAATTTGGCTGACATTTTTTGTGGGCTTATGATGTGCAGCTCTTTATACTACCTAGTCCAGGGTGTGCCTTAGAGCCCAGACTGGCCACAGCTGACAGCCCCAGCAGTTGGTAGCTCAGGTCCTAGCTGCACACACTCTCATGCAATTCTACTTGTTATCACACAGACTCAGATCTAAAACAGATTCACTCCTGTTCCCAGAAACAAATTCCATATAGCAAAAGCTTGAGAGAGCATAATTAACCTATATTCTGTTCTGTCCCCTGCCCCTGGTGATATACAGATCTTCCTTAACATTTTGCTCATATTCTAGCTGCTGGCATGCTGGTTCTTTTAATGAAATTCATATCTGGTCTTAGGAACTGTCATTAGATGAAAATTATTACTGAGCCTGCAAGCAACTCTCAGATGATTTTGAGAACCTCAAAAATTAATTATGTTTAGAGACGCTGCAAGCTACATTGGGTCAATCTGTTTCTTCTCATTTCAATTGAATTTACCAAACATTCATTGCGTTCCTACTGTGTGCCAAGTACTGTGGTTACAAAAATGAATGGGACGTGGTTTGTGCCCCAACGAGTTTTTGATCTAGCAAGTTATGGATCTCATCATTTTTTCCTTGCTTCTCATACAGCCATATTCTACTCTCCTCTTTTTTAGTAAAGGGGTCCTATTTCTTTTCTTGACACCACATGTGAGTGAGTTCTTTTCCTTCTGATGTAGGTAAACTCTCCTCCATCCCGCTCCTAACTCTGCTATAGTCTTCCTGATTCTCAGAGCAATAGAAGCTTTGGGAGGATTAACATGTACATCTGGATTTGAAAATGAGTCCATTTGTCATTATCAAGTAAGCAGAGCCAAAACCTTGGTGTACCATGGATTTGTCAGGGGAAAAAATAGTTATGCTGTATTTTCTGAGTTAGGGGAATAAAAGTGGTTGTGATTTTAATTCCCCTAAAGCATTTGAAGGGAAGGGAGAAAATATGTAGAAGTCTCCAGTCTTTTATTACTGTCTCCTATTTAGAAAAGTTCGCCGAGTCATCACAGACTATTCACTGGCCTGCCTAAGGAGGGCTGTTTGGAAGTTTTAATTGAAAATTTGGCCTGGATTTTTCATTTCGGACCTACAGATGAGAATATACATTTTTAAGGCACAATTCAAAATGAGCCATTTGCAGTGAAATAGGCATATTTTCCAGCTTCCTATGACTAATGGCACATGAAGAGAGTCTAGTAATCACATAATTACTTTGCCATTACTAAGAAATCATTTTCAGAGTCCATGAGATGTGGTTTGCAATAATTTCAGTGGTTCTGCACCAACAACCTAGACTTTGGAGGCCCACATTTGAAGACAAAGGCGCCAATTTTCATTGATAGAGCTGTGGGGAATTCTTCTAACTGAGCAACAAAGCTCGGTTTAACTGATTTTCTTTGTATTTTGTTTAAAATCCAACTCTTGGACTAGGTTCAGAAAAAAACTTTTTAGAGGATTTATAAACTTTTTACAGATCTCAGGCCCTACTCAATTAATATACTTGCCCGATTCCATGCTTAGTTTGAGCGTTTGATGGATCATATATCTTTTGATCATAAAATTTTTGTAGCTTGTATTACTTTAAACCATGATATTGGAAAAAATGACCTACTTTTTAAAAAATAGATCAGCCAAAGGGAAGTAAACTGTGAGCAGTATTTATACATTTAAAAATTATTTTTCGGATATTAGAGATTTTAATAAGAGAAACTCAAAGGATCCTATAAAATAATTAAATTGAAGAAAAAAAGAGACTTTATTTTTCTTATTTAGAGTTAAACTTCAGAAGACTAGCTGCAAGTTGAAAGTTGTTAAAGCTGGGTGATAGGTATTTGAGAGTTTTAATTCTATTTTTTATATATGTTTAAACTTTTCTATAATAAAATATTAAACATGAAGCTTCAGAGAAAGAAAAGACTGATAAAAATATAATAGAAAATTAGAAAGAGGGGGAGAAGGAGGAGGAGGAAGAGACGGAGACAGAGAGAAAGAGAGGGAGAAAGAAGTTAGCTTTTTGCAATCATGTGGTAAAAAGCCACAGGACCACCATCTCTGAAGTCACTTAATAATAATCATAGTTAATAATAGCAGCCCTTTACTGAATACTTATAAGAACGAGAACTTTTCTGCACATTACTACATTTAACTTTCGTAACCACCCTTTGACAGAAGTAGTGTCAAGATCTGTATTTTTAAAAATGTAAGCACAGGCCAAGTACAGCGGCTCACGCCTGTGATCCCAGCACTTTAGGAGGTCAAGGCAGGAGGATTGCTTGAGCCCAAGAGTTCAAGACCGTGAGCGACATGATGAGAACTTATCTCTACAAAAAAAAAAAAGAAAAAGAAAGAGAGAAAGAAAAAGAAAGAGAGAAAGAAAGAAAAAGAAAGGAAGAGAGAAAGAGGAAGAAAGAAAGAAGGAAGGAAGGAGAAAGAAAGAAAAAGAAAGAGAAAGAAAGAAAGAAGGAAAGAAGGAAGGAAGGAAGGAAAGAAAGAAAGAAAGAAAGAAAG
>NW_012115655.1:28623-35576 GCF_000951035.1 Colobus angolensis palliatus
AAGGAAGGGAAGGAAGGAAGGAAAGGAAGGGAAGGACGGAAACAAAGAAACTGAGGCTTAGAGATTTCCTGTGACTTGCCCCAGATCACATGTCAATAAATGGCAGGTTATCTGCACCTAGAGTCCAGACCCCAAAATACAGTACTGTTTTTATAATTGTCTTCTAGAGAGTGAAGAGTGAAGAAGCTTGGGTTGTAAATAACTCTTCATTTAGAGTTGTGAAGGTGCATTTCTGTAAAGCTACCTACCCAAGCAGTGGAAACACTTTGGAGCTGACCGACCTCACCTTGAATACTGTAGTTTATGGTGGTGTGACGTTGGGCAGGATGGGCATTTCTGGGCTCTAGTTCCCTCATCTGTAGAAGAGAGCACATAGTAGGCATAGGAGCACATAAAAAGGACTCAATAGAGCCTTGCTATCATTTTTTTCTTGCCTGCTCTCTTCATGTCTGGCTCTATTCCAGTAGGTGCTCCAGCTTTTTATGATAGAAAGGCCATATCAGATGTACTTCAGAATACCTTTTAGAAATGAGAAGAGGCTTAAGAACTGAGCTCACCTTGTATTAATATAGAGTCCAGGCCCACTTGAAATATTTTTTATTGGGTAACCAAGGCAGGAGGATTGCTTGAGGCCAGGAGTTTGAGGATGCAGTGAGCCATGATCATGCCACTGCACTCCAGCTTGGGCAACAGAGTGAGACCCCATCTCAAAAAAAAATATATATATACACACAGGTGTGCTATTACAATTGCTTATGAGACAATAGTGAATCATCTTATTACTACTGAGTCATCCCACCAGTACTGGGACAAAGATGAGCAAAAACTCATCAGGGCTAGTCCCAGCTTTTCTCAGAAGTCTAGAAGTTCTTTGCTTTGATTTGAATATTCCTATTCTTCCTAAGTGCCAGTAATAGCCTTGGGGACATTGAGGGACAGTCAGGGTTAGCTACTCTGAGCCTAAGTATGCTTAGATTTGCTGTTCCAATGGGAAAACAAAAAACAAAAAACAAAAAAACAACCAACAGGGCTGGGCGCTGTGGCTCACGCTTGTAATCCCAGTGCTTTGGGAGGCCAAGGTGGGCAGATCACAAGGTCAGGAGTTCGAAAGTAGTCTGACCAACATGGGAAACCCTGTATCTACCAAAAATACAAAAATTAGCCGGGCATGGTGGCATGTGCTTGTAATCCCAGCTACAGCTACTTAGGAGGCTGAGGCAGGAGAATCACTTGAACCCGGGAGGCGGAGGTTGCAGTGAGCCAAGATCGCGCCATTGAATTCTAGTCTGGTGACAGAGTGAGACTCCATCTAAAAAAAAAAAAAAAAAACCAAAACAAACAAACAAACAAAAAACACCCAAATTGGTCATCAGTGAAAAATCAGATTAGCCATGCAAGTTGTCTGAAAGAAATAACTAATATAATCACAACACAATAATCCAGTGACCTTTACAGACCAGACCAAGAAATGTAGGTAACTTAATTTTCTTAAATGTGTCATGCTACATGCTAAATAAATAAGAACATGAAAAAGAAGAGTATATGAAAACAGAGGATGAAGTTTCTAAGCACACCATGCATGTATCTACAACATCACGAATCTCTTAACTTTTCTTCCTCCACCTTCCGCACTCTCCCCGACCCCTAATTGGGATTATGTGTACCTGCCTATGAGTTCTCAAATATCTAATGATACAAGGCTTTTCCTCAAAGTCCTCCTTAGAAACATAGAACTCATTGTCATGAAACAAACATTTTCATATACTTTCTTGGACAGACTTTCTTCCCATTTAAAGAAAGCAATACTTACTTTTCAAGTGCTGTGACTAATTTTAGCAGAAAAATTGGCTTGCTATAATGTGGACATGGCCTGTGGTAATAGGCTAAGTATTTAATTCAGTTTTTGCATCATTCCAGGTAAAGAAGCTGGTGTAAGAATTTTTAAATTTAAAGCAGACTTTTTTTTTTATAGGGAGACTTTCATATTTGTAGTCATTTATATTATAATATAGCTTATTATTTACAGCTCCTCTCTCAAAATTGACAGGGTAGTAAAAAGAGGCAAAATAAAACATTATCCGGGAGGCTGAGGTGGAGAATCATTTGAACCTAGGAAGCGAAGGTTGCAGTGAGCCAAGATTGCACCATTGCACTCCAGCCTGGGCAACAGAGCTAGACTCCATCTCAAAAAACAAACAAACAAACAAAACACACACACAACAACAATAAAAAACAAAGACATTATCAAGTAAAAGCACATGGTGTCTCTTGAATATTATTCAGCAATTTTAAAAGTTTATTCTTTCTGAGAAGAGAGCCTTTAGTTATTTTGCAGAAACCACTCTGGTTTGTAAATTAACTACATCAAATATTTTTAATCTTTGCACCTTGATTTAGTAGTTCCTTACTTGATCAAATTCCTTTTAACATCATGGGAGTTAATACCTGAATAATTACTTTACACTTGGGCTCAACACAGATTTCCACATGGGCAAATTCTAGGTAATGGGTGAAAAGTTTTGGTCTTTGTGTGTCAGGTGGAGGAGGAAGTGAAACTTCATAGCTTTAGAAACTAATACATATTTTATTTCTGTTCTCTGTTCGATGAGATTTACAAATAAAACAAGGGGACTACCTGTGGAGGCCACATGTTGTTATATGGAAAAGTGAGACTTTGACATGTTCAAAATCCTGAGCATTATCCTGAAAATCTGTGTTCAGAAAAAACAACCCTTTAATCAGCGGCCCTTCTGATACAGGTGGTCTCCCAGGCAGCTTTTTCTGTGCGAACAAATGAACAAGGAGAGGAATCTGACTGGTCCATTAGTGAATAAGCTGCTTTTGGGGAAAAATGTGAACTGGATTAAGGCTGGATTTTCTAAGAAAGAGGACAGGATCTAAGACCTGGAGACTGGTATTTGCTTTTTAGGTACACAATACCCTTTTAGTGATTCTAGTAGCTCTAGAAAGGAAGTCTGGCCAACTCTCATCCGCATGGGAAGAGGACCTGAAACTAGTACTATGGGAGCCTGTGTAAGTTTGAGGGTAAAGCGTTTGGGCAGGGCTGGCCCAAGGCAAAACTGTGAAGAAGGGAAAGCTTGGTTTCCAGATGAACTTCCAGTCTCACCCTGACCCCAAGTCCAGACTCCCAGTAACTTCCAGTGGGGGCACCTCGATTGTCCTTTCCTGCTTGAGCCTGGATTGCTTGGTTGGGATCCAGATTATAAAAGATGTAAGAAGCAGTAAAACAAGCAACAAAAGTCAACAATTTATGTATGTATTTGTGATTATGAAGATTGCAGATGTTAATTATAGAAAATTTGGATATTCAATAAAAAATAAAGAAAATGGGTTACTTTTATCCATCCCTCAGAGTGAATCTTAGCATTTCTGTACATTCTATTTCTATTATACACAAAATACATCACACACATTTTGGGTAGGAGTAGGGATATCACAGTTGATCTTTAAGATCATTTTTTCTCTCCTACTCATTAACATTTTTCTGTTCTACATTTCATTCCTTTAAGATCTTGTTGAATACTACAGGAACAGTCAGTTTTGTGGCAACATGACATATGCACAACTATACAATAAATGCCATAGTTACCATGGCAAAAATGAGATTGGGGAAAACACTCAAAAATACTTTGTTGGTGACACATGAAATAAGAGAAAGCTAATAAAAGTGATAGCACAGTTGTACCCATGTTAAATGGGTAAGCAAGACATAAATAGTACAATAAATATGGCACTACCTCTTGAGAAAAAGCTGTTGTTTACTTATGAAGTGGGCATTGGAAGGGTTGTACCTTATGAGTTATTGTGCAGTGGTAGAAAGAAGGTTATCTGAAATCAACGGGAAGTCTTAACACCAGATGTGAATGGATGTAGCTTACTGTCCTCCATTCGGTACTGGAACCAAACATCACAGTTAAGTGATCTTTCAGTCTTCAATCTTTGGACATGTTTTTCTGTCTTTAAGATGTAGATCCCTTCGGCTGGGTGTGGTGGCTCATACCTGTAATCCAGCACTTTGGGATGCCAAGGCGGACGGATCACAAGGTCAGGAGATCGAGACCATCCTGGCTAACACGGTGAAATCCCATCTCTACTAAAAATACAAAAAATTAGCCGGGCGTGGTGGCGGGCACCTGTAGTCCCAGCTACTCGGGAAGTTGAGGCCAGAGAACGGCGTGAACCTGGGAGGTGGAGCTTGCAGTGAGCCAAGATTGCGCCACTGCACTCCAGCCTGGGCGACAGAACAAGACTCTGTCTCAAAATAAATAAATTAATTAAAAAAATGTAGATCCCAAGCGTTTGTTTGGAATAGATATCTTTTTCATCAAAATTTAAGATTTGATCCCATGAACAGTCTTCTTCTTCAATTAACTTCTGTAAGACAACTGAAAATAATTTTTTTTGTAGCTTTCTCATTTGCACTCACAGCTTTTCTAGATAGCTGAAAGCTTTGGAAATTGTAGGGATGCTTAAAAAGCAGCCAATACTAGCACTAAAAGGATCCACTTCTGCAGGATTTGGTGATTTCCATTTAAGATCTTTGCATATAGATGGTGCTTTTGTTTAAGCATGCACTGCTTGGCATTTTGAACCAGGATGTATAGACAGGTTTGGGATGTTGAATTAGTGTTTATTTATACAGAAAAGCTCAGAAGTCCAAAAGAATAGCAAAACTCAATCTTCCAGCATGATGTATGTGGTTTATTAAAGTAGCTGGTAGATGTTTGAGGCATGTGTGCATTTTTTTTTGTATTTTTATCCATCTTGGTTCAGTTGGATGCAGTTTTCTAAGTTCATCTAGCATATTTTGCTCACAAAATTGTGCATAGACAAATGTGAAATTCAAGTTATGCTCCATTGTTCCCTAATATATCAATTATGTTGGAATACATTTGTGTTTTTCAAAACACGTATTATTGCAAAATTCACTGTAGTCTGATAAACACATTTATAGTAAAGCATGACCAGGTGGTAGAGATCCATAATCCTTTATCTGCAATTTTGAAACCTGTAAAGCTCTGAAAACTTTTTTTTTTTTAACTCAGCTTAGATAAAGCTTGATCTAAAATAGGTTCATTTGTCATCAGTGTGGCTTAAACTGATATGAAGCTCTTTTCCTTATTTATGTCACTTTATGTGGCTATGTATACACTTTCTCCAGAAATATTATTGCATTTGATAACTAAATGCTTTCTAAGACCCCACTGGATGTTTAAGTAATACATGGCATAAACAGCTTTCTAACATCCCACAAATTCTGAATTCTGAAACACAAATGGTTCCAAAGGTTTTGGATAAACAACTGTGGATCTGGAATGGCCAAAAATGTACGACTCATTTCAGGCAGCACATTTACATTTTAACAGGAACCTTCAGCGTCCTGTAACATTTATGGGTGACCAATGGCAGGAAGGCTTGTGGGGCCAGTAGCATGGCTGACCACGTCTTCCTTTGTTGAAGCTGTCTTCTTTGACTCCAGAACCCCATTATTTCTAGTTTTTCTCTTTCCACTCTAGCTGAGCCTTCTTAATAGATTTCATTATGTGCTTCTCTTTCTTGTCCATTTCTAAGATCCATGCTTATAAAAGTATGGTCCACAGCACATCTGCATCAGAATCATCCAGGGAATTTGTTCAAAATACAGCTTCCTGGGCATTAGGCCTGATTTTATAAATTAGAAATTCAGAAGATGGTGCTAGGTATATGTATTTTAAACAATTTACTTCATGATTCAGATGTGCATGAAAATTTGGAGTCCACTCCTTTAAATAATAGTGTTCTTCAATTTCCCCCCCTTTATTCACTTCTGAGTTTCACTGTGGTCTCATACTATCAATGATCACGTATATGCTGACAACTCCAATATCTTGCTCTCCACTCCTGGGACTCTTATATGCAACTGCTAACTGGATATTGCTAACTTGGAGGTCCCATGGACTCTACAAAATCAGCATATTCAAAACTGGACAGTCTTCTCCTTACATTTCAATGAATGGAACCACAACAGCCTAGTTTCCCAAACCGGAAAGCTCAGTCCTTCTTTCACTGTTCTCACTCTCAACTTTGACATCCTATCTCCATTATTGAAATATGTCTTCAAACTTTTCACTTTTCTATTTTTTAACTTTTGTTTTCAGTTCAGGGTACATGCACAGGTTTGTTCTATAGGTAGATTCATGTCATGGGGGTTTGTTGTACAGATAATTTCATCACCCCAGTACTAAGCCTAGAACACAACGCTTATTTTTTTCTGATCCTCTCTCCTCCCAGCCCCTATCCTCAAATAGGCCCCAGTGTGTGTTGTTCCCCTCTTTCTGTCCATGTGTTCTCATCATTTAGCTTCTACTTGTTAGGGAGAACATGTAGTATTTGGTTTTCCGATTCTGCATTAGTTTGCTAAGGACAATGACCTCCAGCTCCATTCATGTTCCTGCAAAAGACATGATCTCATTCGTTTTTATGGATGAATAGTATACCCTGTTGTATATGTACTACATTTTCTTTATCCAATCTGTCATTAGTGAACATTTAGATTGATTCCATGTCTTTGCTATTGTGAGTAGTGCTGCAGTGAACATGCGAGTGCCTGTTTCTTTATCGTAGAATGATATATATTCCTATGGGTGTATACCCAGTAATGGGATTGCTAGGTGAAATGATAGTTCTGTTTTTAGCTCTTTGAGGAATTGCCACACTGCTTTCCTCGATGGTTGAACTAATTTACACTCCCACCAACAGTGCATAAGAGTTCCCTTTTCTCCACAACCTTGCCAGCATCTGTTATGTTTTGACTTTTTATTTTTATTTATTTTATTTTATTATTTATTTATTTATTTATTTGAGATGGAGTTTCACTCTTGTTGCCCAGGCTGGAGTGCAATGGCACAATCTTGGCTCATCGCAACCTCCACCTCCCAGGTTCAAGCAATTCT
>NW_012115655.1:35916-57747 GCF_000951035.1 Colobus angolensis palliatus
TAGGCTGGTTAGCCTTATGTATGTCTTCTTTTGAAAAGTGTCTGTTCATGTACCCTGCCAACTTTTTCTATAGGGTTGTTTGGTTTTTTTTTTTTAATTTATTACATTTAAACAAGAAATTTCATTTTTTTCTTGTTAAATTTATGTACTTTATAGATGTTGGATATTAGACCTTTTTCAGATACATAGTTTGCAGATATTATCTCCCATTCTGTAGGTTGTCTGTTTACTCTGTTGATACTTTCTTTTGTTATGTAGAAGCCCTTAAGTTTAATTAGTTCCCATTTGTCAAATTTTTCCTTTTGTTGCAATTGCTTTTGGTGTCTTTGTCATGACATCTTTGCCCGTTCCTATGTCCAGAACGGTATTGCCTTGGTTGTCTTCCAGAGTTTTTATAGTTTTGGGGTTTACATTTAAGTATTTAATCCATCTTGTGTTGATTTTTGTATATGGTGTAAGAAAGGAGTCCAATTTTAACCTTCTGTATATGGCTGGCCAGTTATCCCAGCACCATTTATTTAATCGGGAGTCCTTTCCCTATTGCCTGTTTTTGTCAGCTTTGTTGAAGATCAGATAGTTGTAGGTGTGCAGCTTTATTTCTGGGCTCTCTATTGTGTTCCATTGGTCTATGTGCCTGTTTTTGTACCAGTATCATGCTGTTTTAGTTATTGTAGCCCTGTAGTATAGTTTGAAGTCAGATGGTGTGATGCCTCCAGCTTTGTTCTTTTTGTTTTGGATTGCCTTGGCTATTCAGGCTGTTTTTGGTTTTATATGAATTTAAAAATAGCTTTTTCTAGTTCTGTGAAGGATGTCATTGGTAGTTTGATGGGATTAGCATTCAATCTATAAATTGCTTTGGGCAGTTTGGAGATTTTAATGGCATTGAGCATGGGATGGTTTTCCATTCATTTGCTTCATCTCTGATTTCTTTGAGCAGTGTTTTGTAATTCTCATTGTAGAGATCTTTCACCTCCCTGGTTTGCTATATTCCTAGATGTTTTATTTTTATTTTTGTGGCAATCGTGAATGGGATTGCATTCCTGATTTGGCTCTCGGTCTGGCTGTTGTTGGTATATACAAATGCTAGTGATTTTTGTACATTGATTTTGTGTCCTGCAACTTTGCTGAAGTTGTTTTTCAGCTGGAGGAGCTTTTGGACAAACTTTCTGCTTTTCTCCTTTCCCTAACCTATGCCATCATCACCTCTTGCCTAGACTGCTGTTGCAGCGTGATCTTCCTATTTCAGACTGCATTTGTCAAGTCCATCCTCCATAATGGGACCTGATTGACCTTTTCAAAATGCAAACCAGAACATGTCACTATTCAGCTTAAAAACATTTAAAAGCTTCTATTACACTTGCTAAAAACCAAAATCCTTACTAAGGCCCGCAAGGTCCTGCTTAGCCCTCCAACCTCATCACTATGGACCCATACCCTGTGACATCCCACTCCCCACTTCCATTTTATATCAGTGGCACCTCCCACTTCTAGCTGAGCACTCATCAGACTGTATGTAACTACTTGGTTAATTATCCATCTCCTCCATCATCAGACACTAAACTCTATGATAGTAGGACCTTTCTTGTTTTGTTTATTGTCTAGTATTCCCATGGAAAGCACTCAATATCTGATGAGTAAATAAATGAATGAGTTACTTTGGCATGTGTGAATGTGTAAGCAGGGGTGGGGCCTTTTATGATTCTCAAGCAAGACCAGTAAGGATGGCTGGCCAATTCAATTTAGTTCAAGACAACTCAGTCTAGCAAACAGTTATTATTGAGTATTTATTATGCTCTATTGGGCATGTCACAAAGTTGGAGAAGACAAGGCCTCTGCCCTCAAAGACGGTTGCCCTAACCTAACCTGTCACTGGCTTGCATCCTGCTGTTTGCGAACAGATGGTTCAAAATCACAGTGCCACTGATGTGCGGATTTCAGGAACTGCCTAATGCCTTCACTTCCCCCTTGATACCTCTTCTGTCCTCACTTCAGGTGTCTGCCCAAATTATGCCTGAATTTGCTACATTCATTAGTATGAGAAAAGAACTGCATAATGACAGAATTCTCTAAAGAACATTCCAATTCCCCACTGCTATGTGCCCTTGGCCATTGGGAAACAAGCAGTCTCCACATAAGATTACATTTATAGCAGGAGGTACAGAAAACGCAGGAGTTAGAAAAAAATCTCAATTCTGTCATGTAATAACAGTCCGACCTTGGGCAAGTCTTGTTTTTGTGTGTGTGTGTATAATTAGAGATAACAAAGCCACACCATAGGTTTTTGTGAGTATTAATGCTATTAACAAAAAATAATAATGGCTCAGATATATAGAGTGCTGGCTTTATGCTAAGTATTGTCTAACAGCCTATCTCATTTAATTTTCCTAAACAGTCTCAGTCTTGTGTGGTAGTTACTAATATTATCTCTCCTGTAAGTAAGACCGTAAGGCTGGTGAGGCTTAAGGAACGTTCCCATAGTTCTTTTTAGTTAGCAAGCAGAGGAAGCAGGGTTTTATGTGGGTGGCTTGACTACACAGGCTGTGCCCTTAATCACCTTGTTACCGTATGAGGTTGGGGTTAATTGAACATTTTTTTTTTTTTTTTTTGAGACGGAGTCTCGCTCTGTTACCCATGCTGGAGTGCAGTGGCTGGATCTCGGCTCACTGCAAGCTCCGCCTCTCCGGTTTACGCCATTCTCCTGCCTCAGCCTCCGGAGTAGCTGGGACTACAGGCGTCCGCCACCTCGCCCGGCTAGTTTTTGTGTGTGTGTGTGTGTTTTTTAGTAGAGACGGGGTTTCACTGTGTTAGCCAGAATGGTCTCGATCTCTTGACCTTGTGATCTGCCCGTCTCGGCCTCCCAAAGTGCTGGGATAATTGAATATTTTGATAAAATTTCTGTTCTATTATTGGGGGAAAAACAGCAAAATATTTTTTGAAGGGACTTATCTTATTTCACTTTAATTCTCTTTTTTTCCAGGACCTAGAAAGGGAGTGTGCTGTAAAAAGTTTTCTTATTCTATAGAATAAATGGGTGCTGTTAGAAATAACATGGCATCTTTTATGCTATATATATATATTTTGGATGTAATCTTGCTCCATCACCCAGGCTGGAGTGCAATGGCGTGATCTTGGTTTACTACAACCTCTGCCTCCTGGGTTCAAGCGATTCTCCTGCCTCAGCCTCCCAAGTAGGTGGGATTACAGACGTGGGCCACCACACACAGCTAATTTGTTTGTTTTTTTTTTTTAGTAGAGACAGGATTTCACTATGTTGGCCAGGCTGGTCTTGAACTCCTGACCTCAAGTGATCCACTTGCCTTGGCCTCCAAAGTGCTGGAATTACAGGCATGAGCCATCGTGTCCAGTCCCTTTATGTTATTTTTCACTTGAGCCTTTTTCTTCCCTCTTTACTGATGTATTAACTGCTATGTATACTTGGATTACATGTGTCTTGACCTCATAGATGACCAGCCCTTTTGGAAGTTGGATGGAGTAACTGGGCATATTAGGGTTAGGGGAGAACAAACATCCTTAATTAGTTACTTATTAAAGGAGCTGGCTAGTTTAGGAGTCAGGATAATTCTTAAGCTTCATGGCTGTTTTCAATCCAAATTTTGCTCTATATAATATACTATTATCTTGATTATATGGTATAACTGACGTAATTTTGCATGATGATAAGAGTTTTGGAATAGTGCTTGCAGGCAGTGACTCTAAAGGAATATTATAGTTTATAGTGTGGTCAAAAAAGAATTATATGAGTTTTTATTTTTTAAACCACTTTATTCATTCACAAATTTACACAGTACCTACTCTTTGCTAATGATTTTTAGTTTCTTTTCTTTTCTTTCTTTCTTTTTTTTTTTTTCTTTTAGACGGAGTCTCACTCTGTCACCCAGGCTGGAGTGCAGTGGCTCAATTTTGGCTCACTGAAATCTCCACCTCCTGGGTTCAAGTGATTCTCCTGCCTCAGCCTCCTGAGTAGCTGGGATTACAGGCATAAGCCACCACACCTGGCTAATTTTTCTATTTTTGGAGGAGATAGGGTTTCACCATGTGGGCCAGGCCGGTCTCAAACTCCTGACCTCAGGTGATCCACCCTCCTCAGTCTCCCAAAGTGCTCGGATTACAGGCATGAGCCACTGGGCCTGGCCATTATTTTTGTTTCTAGGAATTTTAGAATGCAGGAAAGTGGAATGTGGACATAGGAAAATGAAATGTGACTAACATCCATTTTTCTCTTTTCTTTTTCTTTTTTTTTTGAGATGGAATTTCGCTCTTGTTGCCCCACTGGAGTACAATGGCACAATCTCAGCTCACCGCAACCTCCGCCTGTGGGGTTCAAGTGGTTCTCCTGCCTCGGCCTCCCAAACAGCTGGGATTACAGGCGTGTGCCACTACATCTGGCTAATTTTGTATTTTTAGTAGAGACGGATTTCACCATGTTGGTCAGGCTGGTCTTGAACTCCTGACCTCAGTTGATCCACCTGCCTCGGCCTCCCAAGTGCTAGGATTACAGGCGTGAGCCACCATGCCCAGCAACAGCCATTTTTCTTTTTTTTTTTCTTTTTTTTTTGAGGCGGAGTCTCGTTCTGTCGCCCGGACTGGAGTGCAGTGGCCGGATCTCACCTCACTGCAAGCTCCGCCTCCTGGGTTTACGCCATTCTCCTGCCTCAGCCTCCCAAGTAGCTGGGACTACAGGCGCCCGCCACCTCGCCTGGCTAGTTTTTGTATTTTTAGTAGAGACGGGGTTTCACCGTGTTAGCCAGGATGGTCTCAATCTCCTGACCTCCTGATCCGCCCGTCTCGGCCTCCCAAAGTGCTGGGATTACAGGCTTCAGCCACCGCACCCGGCAACAGCCATTTTTCTAACATGTTCCTACAGTCTTACTTCTGTGGGTCTCGAGTTTTCTTCGTACAAAAATAGGGCTCCATTGTAATGAAACACACTGGGGGATATGAATATTTGGGTCAAAGTCTACGGCATGTAATTGACCTCCCTGGAGGTCAAATAACCAAATTTCCTTAATTACACCTGCTTCTAGGTAACTGAGGCTATCTAGACATTCATATTGTATTCTTTCAAAGAGAAACTGGATATAGTGGCAGGAATATAAGCAATATGCTGTAACTTTAGAAATGTATGCATATTTACATATTTATGCACTCTATAGCTTATATTATGGTATGATTTATTACAGCAAATGAGCCCATCAGCAAAGGGCACTTTTCATGAAATGGCAGCAGCATTTAAAAAGCTTAGACACTGTGGTTCATATTTAGACCTCAACCCGTTTGAAGGCACATTCTGAAATGTAGAAATAAGGCCCTAAAAATAGAGCCTATATGAAAATAGGCTGGGCGCAGTGGTTCACACCTGTAATCCCAGCATTTTGGGAGCCTAGACGGGGTGATCACTTGAGGCCAGGAGTTTGAGACCAGCCTGGCCAACATGGCGAAATCCCGTCTCTACTAAAAATACAAAAATTAGCCAGGTGTGGTGGCGCATGCCTGTAATCCCAGCTACTTGGGAGCCTGAGGCACGAGAATCTCTTGAACCCAGGAGGCGGAGGTTGTAGTGAGCTGAAATTGTGCCATTTCACTCCAGCCTGGGCAACAGAGCAAGATTCTGTCTCAAAAAAAAAAAAAAAAAAAAAGAAAGAAAAGATAAATGTGCATTAAATTAATAAGGTAACACATTTAGTGAGATAAAACACGAACATTTAGAGAAACTGGTATTAAGGGGGTATACGCAATCTATGGCTGAGAACATAGAAGATGTTCCCTGAGCGATGTAGTGGCTGATATGTATTCCCCTCAAATTCACATGTTAAAGTCCTAGCCCCCAGCACCTCAGAATGTGACTTTGTTTGGAGATAGGGCCTTTAAAGAGGTAATTAAGTTGAAATGAGTTTATTAGGGTGGGCTCTAGTTTAATATGGCTTGTGCCCTTTTAGGAAGAGAAGAGATTAAGACACAGAGAGGCACAGGGGGAAGACCATGTAAAGACATGGGGAGAACACAGTCATTTACAAGCCAATGAGAGGCAGGCCTCAGAAGAAACCAACTATCCACACCATGATCTCATTCTTCTAGCCCCCAGAATAGTAAGAAAATAAACGTCTGTTGTTTAAGCCACCTAGTCTGTGGTACTTTGTTATGGCAGTTCCTAGCAAACTAATACAAGTGATTTTACCACTTCCCACTCCTTGATCTTTCTGCCCTTGTTTTTGAAGACACAAGTATTGTTTCAAGTTTTTTTTCTTGATTTGCCGGTGAATATAACATGATTCTCAGAATAGCCAACGAGGAAGTCACAAGGGTTTCACTTCTGTATTGAAGTGTTGGCTGAGTCAAGTTAGAAACTGGGAGACCTTATATATCAAGTTTGTCCTTGAACAGGAACAAAGGATAGGATGCTTATTATATTTGTAGATGACAGGAAACCAGAGAGCACAGTCAACACAAATCATCTTGATTGGCTGAACAGGCGTTAAGCTGAAGTAGAGGAAAATTCAGAAGAGACAAATCTAAGTTCTTGAACTTACATTCAAAAAAGTCAATTGCATAAGTGCAAGATGGGAAAGAAATAAACAGTATAACACTGAAAACAGTGTGAGTCAACTGAATGATGAGAATGCCCCTGAATTCATGCGTTTATGATCTATCAATTACAGAGCCGTCATTTCCGGTGTGTCTGGTAATAAAATGAGCTGTTTTAGGAGGTAGTAAGTTTCCCATTGCTGGAGGTGCCCAAGAAATAATTGGGCAACTGCTTCTTAGGGATGTGGCAGAGGATACATAGGTAACTTGAAGACACACCTGTGATTGAAGTTAAACTCAAATTAATTGTTGCCCGAGAAATTGAAGACCTTCTGTCCCCATGTAATTCTGAGTTTTTGGTGTTGCAATTTTTAAATATTAGTAATTAGGAAAACTGGGGGAAGGAACTGGAGATAGCTCTGAAAGCCAATACCACTATTAATTTGCTTTTTTTATCTCGAGTCATTGGTATCTTTTTTTGAGATAAATCATTTATTTAAATGCAGATTTGGAAACAGTGGTCCTTGTATTGACAGTGGCCAGCCTGACAACTTCCGTTATTGACTGAATTTGATTTATTCTGAGGTTAGTGTCTTAAATGGTGATACATTGATCTTGGTTTCACCTCCGACCTTTGTTGCTTTTAAGATAACTGGAAACAGATTGATCTATAAAACATGTGTTTGCCTCCATAGACTAGTGAAATCTTACGCTGGGAAAAGTCCCCATTTTAATAAGCTTTAAACAAAAAATTCTACTTTACATGCTAATTAGAATCTAAATTTAGGTGTTAACCTCTTTTACTGAAAGTGCATGTTGAGTAATTGCAGGAAAGGGGCCAATTTCAGGCACAGCAGTAATTACTGAATTAGTAGAAAAGTTCAAGTGGGGCTTCAGATTTCAGACCATTACTGAGCTTTCTGAGGAACAGCTAATCCTGGAGTGACTGGGCTTCTCACACCTGTGTGTGCACTTGTTTGTGTGTGCGTGAGCGTGAGTAAGTATAAAGGAAGTTCCATTTAAATTTCAAAGAAATAATCTTGCAAACAACCACAGAATTAGATACTAATATTTCTTGTTATTTAAAAATACAATTTTAATGACCTCTGAATTGACCTTTAATGCTTCCCTACTGAATTTAAAAATAAGGGGAAGTCCGGGCGTGGTGGCCCACGCCTGTAATCCCAGCACTTTTTAGGCCGAGGTGGGCGGATCACGAGGTCAGGAGTTCAAGACCAGCCTGGCCAACATAGCGAAACCCCGTCTCTACTAAAAATACAAAAAAAATTAGCCAGGCTAATTGGTGGTGGGCCCCTATAATCCCAGCTACTCAGGAGGCTGAGGCAGGTGAATTGCTTGAACCTGGGAGGTGGAAGTTGCAGTGAGCCAAGATCGTGCCGTTGTACTCCAGCCCAAGTGACAATGTGAGACTGTCTCCAAAAAAAAAAAAAAAAAGGGAAAAAACCCCAGAATCTGTTCTGATAAAATAACTTTGTTCTTAAAATTTAGTCCCTGAATGTCCTAGAAATTAGCCTTTAATATGCTAAAAGCATCTACCTCTGACATATACTCTACATTGAGGGCCTCATCGAATCTGGTTGTCACCAAAGGTTAACTAAGCTCTTAAACCTACTGAATACATTACATGATTTAATAGCCATCATCATAAAGGACATCATGGGACACAATGGATAATGACAAGTAATGGCACTCCAGTGATATCGCCATCTTTGGTTGATGGTAGATGAAGCAATATGAATAAGAGTTATGAACCTCATCATAGTATCAAGCTAAAGAAGTTAGCTGTGTTTTATCAAAATCAGAGAGTAAAGTAAGAAGTAAAGTGACAAAGGAATCAGTAAGTAGGAGATTTTACTCAATGAAAAGGAAGAAGTTCCAAGGATGATGGTGAAGGGAGATTGTAAAGGGTGGATGATAGCTGTGCATCAGGTCACAGGAATTATCCATCCAGATTGCAGCAGGCAGCAGGCTCTAAGAGAATGAATTTAAGATGAATTTGATAGCATCCATGATGTGCTTAAATATATTGAGAAAAGATTGAGATAATAGGAGAGTGTGTGAAGATAAATTGGTGATAAATATCTATAAAAATATACCAAGCTGAAAATAAAAGGTAAATGAAAAGAGAGAACCATTAACTAAAGAGAAAACAAAAAGTGATGAAAGATGCTATGGAAATAAATGAAAGATATCTTTACCTTCTACTATGGTGTGATCAATATATCCAGGTTATACTGTTAAGTTAAATGCTTCCATTTTCCTATATATTAGTTCTTTCTTGTAGTGCTATAAAGAACTACTTCAGACTGGGTAATTTATAAAGAAGAGGTTTAATTGGCTCACGGTTCTGTAGGCGGTAGAGGAAGTATGGCTGGGAAGGCCTCAGGAAACTTACAATGATGGTGGAGGGGGAAGTAGACATGTCATATGTAGTCGGAGCAGGATGAAGAGAGAGAAAGGGAAGGTGCTACATACATACTTTTAAACAGTCATATACCATGAGAACTCACTCATATCATGAGAACAGCAAGGGGGAAATCCACCTCCATGATCCAATCATCTTCCACCTCTTCCAAAATTTGGGATTACAAGTCAACATGAGATTTGAGCAGAGACACAAATCCAAACCATATCAACCTAATAATATCCATTTGATTGTATTAAAATGAAAACTAGCGAAAACTCATCTAAGAGGGAGGTTAAAAATAAAAATAAAAACAAGAAAAGTGCACTTCATAAGATAAATTTAAGGCAAGGGAAGTAATAGCTAGAAATTTTTAAATATATATTGCTTTATAGATTTGACTTTGGAACCAAATTAACATTCTACCTAATTACTAAACAAAATTAATTTTTAAAATACAATACCTAGAAAGCAAAATAAAATGAAACAAATGAACCTCACTGTGTAGCTTGTGAATGGCATTATCTCACAGATGAAAACCATTCCAAATGGCTTTTACAACACAGTTATTTGTCTATGTGTTCTTAGCAGCATATATTCTAAGGAGAATTATTTCCAATAATTATAACTGTTTTCAATAATTATATTAGTAGTAGCAGTGTTGGTTTTGCTACTCTGAGACTATTGTATAATTATGTTGGTATCAACTGGAATATTCAGTTAAAAAAAGATAAATATTCAAGATCAGTGAAGTTAAGAAAAACTCTGAATCTGAATTGATAGTATCAGCATAGACTTGCATTTTATCATTATATATCTTATATCTGCTCACTGTTCAGTGGAAAAAAATGATCAACCCAGTAGCAATAAGCACCACTCATGCTCATACCATGGTATCTAAATGTAATTTCCCAGTAAAATGGAAGACTAGAGCTCTTTGGAGAGAAATGTCCAATTCCAGGTCTAAAGTAGGAAATGTACAAAATGACCCTGGACCATCTTGTCATATTAGAAAACAAGGTAGCTATCAGAGATTATTGAGGTTCTATCAGAACTTAGGAGCTAACTTGAAGAGGCTTCTGCTGACAGACATAGGAATAATTTGAGTATATATGATAAAGGTAATAGCAATAAATAGAAATATGTCTAATATGGTCATGCTACAATTTCATAAGTGGTATTATTATTATGATAGTAATTATTTAGTTGCTCGCCTAGTGATCTGTCTCTCCATTGAAGTTCTATGATATTCACTGTCTGTAATACTCATTTGGTAAGGAGTGATATACCACCTTTCCCTCAATAATAGTTTACCTGTTGTATGCTTTTAAAAATTGGCTTATCTCTTAAAAATTGTATCTATTGCCGGGTACAGTGGCTCCTGTAATCCCAGCAATTTGGGAGGTCGATGTGGGCAGATCACCTGAGGTCAGGAGTTTGAGATCAACCTGACCAACATGGTGAAACCCTGTCTTTACCAAAAATACAAAATTAGCTGGGCATGGTGGCGCATGCCTGTAATCCCAGCTACTCGGGAGGGTGAGACAGGAGAATCACTTGAACCCAGGAAGTGGAGTGAGCCAAGATCATGCCATTGCACTCCAGCCTGGGCAACAAGAGCAAAACTCTATCTCAAAATAATAATAATAATAATAATAATATCTATTTATGAAAAAAATCAAAATATGGCAAAAGGTGTTTTTAAAAAACTATTTCTTCACTCACACATTCCTAATCTCTTATAATTATCCCATCTATCTTTAAAAAGTAACTACTATCATATTTCTTATTGAATACTTTTTAAAAATAGTATGCTAATCTAAGTACAGTCATGTACTGCATAATGACCTTTCAGTCAACGGTGAACTGCACATATGAAAGTGGTCCTTTAAGATTATAATGGAACTGAAAATTTTCTATTGCCTAGTGACATCGTTGCCGTCTTAATGTCATGGCACAATGCATTACTCACATGTCTGTGATGATGCTGGTGTGAACAGACCTACTATACTGCCATTCATAAGAGTATAGCAATACAATTATGTACAGTACATAATACTTGATAATGATTGAAACAACTATGTTCTGGTATATGTATTTTCTATACAATAGTTTTGTTAGTGTGCGCTTATTTTATTTTTTAAGTTAACTGTAAAACAGCCTCAGGCAAGCCCTTTACAAGACACTTCAGAAGAAGACATTCTTATCATGGGAGGTGACAGCTGAATGCTTATTACTGCCCTTGAAAACCTTCCAGTGGGACAAGATGTGGAGGAGGAAGACAGTGATATTGATGATCCTGATCCTGTGTAGGCTGGGGTTAATGTGTGTGTTTATGTCTCAGTTTTTAACAAAAAAAGTTTAAAAAGTAAAAAATAAATAAATAAATTCTTGTAGAATAAGGATATAAAGAAACTATTTTTGTGTAGCTATACAGTGTGTTTGCAGTTTAAGCTAAGTGTTATTACAAAAGAGTCCAAGAGTTTAAAAGAATTAAAAAGTTTAAAAAGTAAAAAGTTTCAGTAAGCTAAGGTTAATTTATTACTGAAGGCAGTTTTTTTTTTTTTTTCTGACATAATCTTGCTCTATCGCCCAGCCTGGAGTGCAGTGGCACAAGTGGTATGGTATCAGCTCACTGTAGCCTTGATCTCCTCCCAGGTTCAAGTGATTCTTGAGCCTCAGGCTCCCAAGTAGCTGGGATGACAGGCATACACCACCACACCTGGCTAATTTTTGCATTTTTAATAGAGACAAGGTTTCACCACATTGGCCAGGCTGGTCTCAAACTCGTGGGCTCAAGTGATCTGCCCACCTTGGCCTCCTAAAGTGCTGGGATTACAGCTTAAGCCACTACACTTGGCCCAGTAAAATATTTTTTATAAATTTAGTGTAGCCTAAGTGTACAGTGTTTAGAAAGTCTACCACAGTATACAATAATGTCCTTGGCCTTCACATTCACTTACCACTCACTCATTGACTCACCAAGAGCAACTTTCAGTCCTAAGACCTCTATTCATGCTAAGCGCCCTGTTTAGGTGTACCATTTTAAAACGTTTTATACAGTATTTACTGTACCTTTTCTATGTTTAGATAGTTTTAGATTCACAAATACTTACCACTGTGTTACAATTGCCTATAATATTCATTATAATAACAGGCTATATCCTGTTGTTAAGTGACACATGACTATACACACATATATTTACAGATCTCTATTTCTTTTAAAAAGGTGCATAAGTGTCATTTTTGTAGAACAGTTCTTTACTTGTATGTTCATTGCAGCATTATTCACAATAGCAAAGACATGGAATTAACCTAGGTGCCCATCAATGGTGGACTGAATCAAGAAAATGTGCAGGCTGGGTGCGGTGGTTCATGCCTGTAATCCCAGCACTTTGGGAGGCCGAGGCGGGCGGATCACCTGAGGTCAGGAGTTTGAGACCAGCCTGGTCAACATGGTGAAACCGCATTTCTACTAAAAAGACAAAAATTAGCTGGGCATGGTGGCGGGCACCTGTAATCCCAGCTTCTTTCGGGACTGAGGCAGGAGAATCACTTGAACCCAGGAGGTGGAGGTTGCAGTGAGCTGAGATTGCACCATTGCACTCCAGCCTTGGCAACAAGAATGAAACTCCATCTCAAAAAAAAAAAAAAAAGAAAGAAAAAGAAAATGTGGTGCATATATGTACCACAGGATACTACACAGCCATGAAAAAGAATGAAATCATGTCCTTTGCAGCCACATGGATGCAGCTGGAGGCCATTTTCCTAAACAAATTAACATAGGAACAGAAAGTCAAATATCGCATGTTCTCCTAAGTGGGAGCTAAGCATTGGATACACACGGACAGCTGCTGTGAGCAACCTCACACTCAGTTGCAGTGAGCTGAGATCTCACTACTGCACTCCAGCCCAGGTGACAGAGTGAGACTCCGTCTCGAAAAAATAAAATAAAATAAAATATGAAATTACTTTTTAAATGAAAGAGAAATAGAAACAGACATTTTTGTTTTCTTTGAGACGGAGTTTCACTCTTGTTGCCCAGGCTGGAGTGCAGTGGTGTGATCTCAGCTCACCACAACCTTTACCTCCTAGGTTCAAGCCATTCTCCTGCCTCAGCCTCCCAAGTAGCTGGAATTACAGGCGTCCGCCACAACACCCAGCTAATTTTTTTGTATTTTTAGTAGAGACGAGGTTTCACCATGTTGGCCAGGTTGGTCTCCAATTCCTGACCTCAGGTGATCTGCCAACCTTGGCCTCCCAAAGTGCTGGAATTACAGGCGTGAGCCACTGTGCCCAGTCAAGAAATAGACTTCATAAGACAAACAAACAAAAATTGCACAAGTAAGCTAATTCTATATGTATTATCCTACACCTTTTTTAATCTGAAAAATATATCTTGAGGCCTTTCACATAGCACTATATCCAGAGCTACATAATTCTTTTTTTTTTTTTAGATGGAGTCTTGCTCTGTTGCCCAGGCTGGAGTGCAGTGGGGTGATCTTGGCTCACTGAAACCTCCACCTCTGAGGTTCAAGCAATTCTCCTGTCTCAGCCTCCTGAGTAGCTGGGATTACAGGCACATGCTGCCATGCCCAGCTAATTTATTGTATTTTAGTAGAGACGGGTTTTCATTGTGTTGCCCAGGCTGGTTTCAAACTCCTGAGCTCAGGCAATCCACCCACCTCAGCCTCCCAAAGTGCTAGGATTACAGGCATGAGCCACCACGCCGGGCCTATGTAATTCTTTTTAATGAGCGCAAAGTACTCCCATTATACAGGTGTTCCATAATTTATTTACTTAGTTCCACATTGATGAATAGTTAGTTATGTTTATTTAAGTGTTTTGTGATCTTGTGTATTTGATATTACTGTTTAACTTTACACAAGTCTATACCTTATTTGATTGTGAACTCTTCATTAGGGCATGAAGCCTATTGCAAGTTTCGTTATGTCACACATCATAAGCTCTAGAAAATATGTACTTCAGTGGTGGTGTCTGCTTTGCCCTCAGATTGAAGTCTCCTGGAAAATGTTCATATGTCATTTCAATACTGTAAATTTGCAGTTTTACTTTTGAGGTCAGTAAATAGATGCTAACAATTCATCATTATTGCTAGGGAAAACAAGAAGCTCTTTACAAAACTATAGACCACTTAGCGCTTTATAGATCAAAGATAACACTTGAAATTGTGTTCAGAGGTGAAGAAACAGTCACCACAATAAAAGAGGGCATAATCTAGTTTGTGCTCTAAAGACTGTGTCCTGGAGATTTGGCTTGATTTTGTCTCTATGGCACTTGCTTTATCTTAGGACCATTAGATTTTGTTTGAAGGTGGAGGATGAACAGCACACCACGTACCAACAAGCAAGACAACTGTAGACTCCCACATATTTTCCTGCTATATGCCTTTGGTGATTCGGATTCCTTACTCAAGTAGAACATGACTTGAACCTATCTCCATAACAATTAGCTACAGAATCATTTGCTCCAAGTTCAGGTAGCTCCTTTACCTGCTGCAGAGCAGTTTCTATTGTAATAGAAGCAAAACCTGGCAACAGACTGAAAAGGCTTGAAAGCCATTCTATGTACATGGTCAAAGTATGAAATGCACCCCAACAAAACCTTGAATGTGTCTGAAGATCTCAGAGTGTGATTGTTTACATCAGATTATCTATCAGTGCATTTGTGAGGAAGATGAGAATCTATAATAGGTATGACACCTTGATGCCAATAGAGCATTATTCCTCATATACCTAAATTAATATTCTCATCATGAATTTAAAATGCTGGGGGGCATAAGCTACTTGTGTTTAAAGTAAGCGAACACGTGATAACACTGTAATAAAATCACTATTAAATGAGAGATGCATGCATGCGTGCGTGAATGGATGCAGCAGAAAAAAAGAAAAAAATCACTAATTCACTGGCAGTCTGTTGGTTTGTATTTCACTAATGTACAGGGTTTGTGGTTTATAACGTCATCAGAGTTGTACAACAGCATTATATCCCTGAGAGCTGCGCAGGTATCTCTCTCTTTCTCTTTCTGTTCTTTGCATACAATGGGGGATCTAAGCCTGGATTCATGCCCTACCCAGGACATTTCCTTTTTGCGGCATGTGAGCAGAGCCGTTACCAAAGCTAAGATTTACTGCTTTGGGGATCGGTTCAGAACAAATGTTCCAAACAGCCGTCTGCCTCGGGCAAGGTAATTTTGGACAAATTCAACAAGACTTCAAAGGAAGCCACCTACTACAATGCCTAAGAAGGATAAAGACCTGATTTAAATGAATGTATTGCAATTAGTGGGTATTTACTTTATATGTTGCCAAGTTCTGATAGCTTTCTCTAACCCTCAGGGAAATAATATGTATGTCTCCTTCTGGGGAGCTGAAGAAATGGGATATGTGCTTCCCGGAGAGACAGGTGTTGTGAACATACACAGATCTAAAAGAGAGAAAAGATAAAAAGTTCATGAAAGCTGGAGACAAAGAATAAATGCAATGTTTGCTTTGAGGTGAAAAATAAAAATAACAAAAAGGTGAGTGTAACTGCTGTTCTTTCAGTATCCTTCTCCCTAGAAAAGAGACCCTCTGTTGTAAAAATCTGTTTTCCTTGAAAACAGTTTGTATTAACTAAAGAAAAGTAAAGAAAGTAAAGAGGAGGCAACATTTAATATTGATAAATGCAGGAAAGCCACTTATCAATTAAAGGAGTCTTGGACCACCGAGCTGATTTAGGTACATCCTGAAATGCTGCACTGTTAATCCAATCATTCAGCATGAAGCATTCCAGCAGTAGAGGAAATTAAGGATTAAACTGTGGTGGGAAGAATGAGAAAGCAAGATGCTAGATGTATAGTCTGAGTGTACTTTAATCAAATCAAGCCAGAAACAGACCAAAATGGAAATCTAATAGTACCGTGTTTTCATATTCATGTTCACAGTTTCATTCAAGACCTTACATTTACAAGTGAGATTTAGTGTGAGAATTGTTCCAGGAAAAGACCAGCATGTTCTCTTAGCATTTCTCAAAGAATAAATAAGCAAGCCCGCCCAAATTTCGTCAAGAAACACTGCATAGAGACTTCTATTTCATGCAAAAGAGAGGGCAGAAGAAGCTACATGCCTAATCTGATTTATCTTTGCCCTGAAAAGATCCCAAAGAGAGAGAAAGCAAAATGCAATCTACTCTGTGTTCTTGTTTATTTCAGACAATACACAATTGAGCAAATAAACTCTCAATGAAAAATCTAATCCAACACAGAGATTTAAAGGCAGGCCTAAAATGAATAGATGTCTTCTAATCAATAAGATTGCTTTACTCAGATTTTAAAACTTGATTTATGGAGATAATCACCAACATTCTCTTCCATTGGAGACAAGACCACATGCCTTCATCATATAGGTAACTAACATCTTCCTGAGTTTTGAAGTCAAAAACATATTTTGATGGTTAGAACTTATCAAGGGATTAAAACACTTTCTAAAAGTAGACTCCATGGAAAACTGATCAAATATCCTTCTAGTAGTTGCCATCAGTAACACATTTTCCAACCTTCATCATTAAATATTCTGTAAACCAGCTAAATGTTTTATGGCTGCATATTTTTTCCTTGATGTTGCAGCATTCCTAGCCTAGAAAATTTAACGTTGCCCCATTATTTCTGAGATTTCTGAGACTGTTGCTATCTGATTACTCTTGTTTTACAGGAAGTAGAAAAAGAGAATGAAACTCTGTAGGGACAGGGAGTGCAGCTTCTGCCAGCATGGGACTATTCATTTTAATTAATCTTAAACCATTTTGACATGTGCTAATGGTTGAATGTAGATATCTTGTAGGTGTGTGGCCTGTCGTGCCTCTCCCCTGCTGTTTACTTTAGCGACTTGTCTGTCTGAAAGTTATGATACCACAAAGCCTCCTTAGGGTCTTAGAGCATGATGTAGCATGCAGACTTCAAAAAACAGCCCCGAGGAATACCCCTTTAAGCTGCTGCAGGTAGAACCACGGAGGTGAGGGCAGGGAAGCTTCAAGGGAACAATGAGGAGGGAAGCAGGTGAACTCATCCTGGCTTCACCTGGGTGCCCTGAAACAATTAGACAACTTCTATCCAAAAAAACCGCTCTCCTTTGGAAAGATAAAGGGAAATCTGTTGTTAAGTGACTATTGTCACGTTCTGAATTGCCATGTGATGCTAATTTTTCATTTCCTGGGCCTGCCATTCCATCCAAATCACATTTTGCTCAGCACGCTTCTTAACAAAATAGATCCAGTTGATTGGTGACTTTTAAGTGAGGAAGCTTTCTGATTTTTAAGAACACATTAGCAAAGGAATTTATTCTGAGATAAGGAAGAACGAAGTGGCAGTGTAAAACATAATGACCGAGGGAAAGCAGGCTTTAAGCTACACACACACTCACACACACACACACACACAGTAAATATGAGATTTGAAATAATCAATTTCTGTAACCTGGTGATCACAATTTGGCAAATATATTTTTGCTTTATCATTTCTGAAACAATTGCTTCTAACAAAATTTAAATTGTTTATTTTCCCATGGCAATCTTTTTGTCTTTTGTTATATAGGTAATATACAAATAGAGTATTATTGTAAAAGATTTAACAATACTTCCATCACCACCCAACCCCCAGCCCTATGTACACAGGCACAATCATGCACACTCTCCCGTTTTCAGAGATAACTGGCTACTGTCAGAAGTTTGCTCTGTATCTTTTGAATCTCCTTTTGTCACATTTACATGCAAATATACCTACTTCGGAGGCTTTAAATATGAACACAACTAGAAATATAATATGCCTGCTTTTTTGCAATTTTTCTTTTTTTGCTTAATATGTCTTGGACATTTTTCAAAGTCAGCAGATATTTGATTCTCTATATTTTTAAAATGGCTGCATGGTATTCCTTAGGTGGAATTAGCATCATTCACTTACTCATTCTTCTACTGATGGGCTTTAAGGTTGTATCTTTTATTTCTATTATTAAATTTTAAACTCTCCCGCCCAGTGTTAAGCTGTTCTTGAGTTGCTATAAAGGAATACCAGAGTCTGGGTAATTTATAAAGAAAAAAGGCTTAATAGGCTCATGGTTCTGCAGGCTGTACAGGAAGCATGGTGCTGGCATCTGCTCAGCTTCTGGGGAGGCCTCAGGGAGCGTTTACTCTTGGCAGAAGGCGAAGTAGGAACAGGCACGTCACATGGTGAGAGTGGGAACAAGAGAGAAACAGAGGGACGGTAGGCGCCGCACACTTTTAAAACAACCAGACTTCTTGTGAACTCACTTATTACCAAGGGGATGGTGCTAAGCCATTCATGACGGATCTGCCCCCAAGAGATCTAAACACTTCTCATCAGGCCCCACCTCCAACACTGGGGATTCTGTTTCAGCATGAGATTAGGAGGGGACAAATATCCAAACCATATCATGCCCACACAGATGAGAATCTATTTTTAGCAGAAATTTCCAACAAGTATAATTATTGGGTCGAAGATGTCAACTTTGCAGTCCATTTGCAAAAAAAACCCCTCATTTTTTCATTGATAAACTAATTACTAGCATAATTTGCATACCTACTATGTGCATAGGGCTTTAGGCAAGACATAAACACATATATCTTAGTAGGGAACATGATAGATTCCCATTTGGGGCCTATGCCTTTTCAGACAAAAATTACTTTTGAACAAATCTTGCTTTCTTTGATCATAAGACTATCCTCTAAATTAATAAAAGGTAGTGGGTCTTTGCTGTAAAGCTGACTGAAGCTACTTTATTATAATACAAAAATTTTCAGTTTAGAACCTTGTGCTACATTGGCACTGAACATTTGAGACTGGCTTTTGATTATGTGATTCAAAAGGACCGATGACTGCCTTGGGAGGCCGAGGCAGGAAGATCATCTGAGTTCAGGAGTTCAACTGGCCTGGCCAACATGGTGAAACCCTGTCTCTACTAAAAATACAAAAATTAGCCGGATGTGGTGTGTATGCCTGTAATCCCAGCTACTCCGGAGGCTGAGGCAGGAGAATTGCTTGAAACCAGGAGGCAGAGTTTGGAGTGAGCTGAGATCGTGCCACTGCACTCCAGCCTGGGTGACAGAGTGAGACTTGTTCAAATAAAATACAGCATGACTGTTTTTGCCTGGGATTCCCAGCCACTGAA
This sequence comes from Colobus angolensis palliatus, assembly GCF_000951035.1. Classification (NCBI taxonomy): domain Eukaryota; kingdom Metazoa; phylum Chordata; class Mammalia; order Primates; family Cercopithecidae; genus Colobus; species Colobus angolensis. Next base: position 55,066 of record NW_012115655.1, read on the forward strand.
TATCTAACTATCCCTAACATGCCTAGGCAACCCAACTCCTAGAGTGCGTGGTAACCCACGTCAGGTTTAGAGGGCTGGACTCTTAATAGTGCAGCTGCAATGCACAGCACACTCTAATGTGGGGCTAGCAGGCATGAGTCTGACGGTCTCTCTGCAGGATGGCATAATATGATGAGACACCAACTCTGGACAGAGACATTTACTAGTGAGGAGAGTAGAGCTGGGACTTATATTCAGGTAGCTTTACACCAGAGAATGAACATTTAACCATAGGTTATCTGGCAAATATCAGTGCAAAATTCAATTTCTACAGAAAGAATTCAGAGGAGAGAGTATTTGCTTTGGGTAGGATTGCCCTATAGGGCTTTCAGGAAGAAGCTGGGATTTGAATAGTTTCGGTTTAGGCTATGAGGAGAAAGAAGAGGAGGAAGATGAAAAGCAACTCAGGATAGGGCTCCCTGGCTCAAGCCCTGTAATCTTAACACTTTGGGAGGCCAAGGCGGGTGGATCCCTTGAGGTCAGGAGTCCGAGAACAGCCTGGCCAACATGGTGAAACCCTGTAAAAACAAAAAAATTAGCCAGACATGGTGGCACGCACCTGTAATCCCAGCTACTCAGGAGGCTGAGGCAGGAGAATCACTTGAGCCCGGGAGGCAGAGGTTGCAGTGAGCCGAGATGGTGCCACTGCACTCCAGCGTGGGCAACACGAGTGAGACTCCATCTCAAAAAAAGAAAAAGAAAAGCAACTTAGAAAGGTAAAAATATGAATAATGATATGGAAAAGGGAAAGCAAAAAGTAAAAGATAGCAGCCATAATAATAGCAAGAAATTAACATTACTGATTGCTTTTTTTTATTTATTTATTTATTTTTTTTGAGACGGAGTCTTGCTCTGTCGCCCAGGCTGGAGTGCAGTGGCCGGATCTCAGCTCACTGCAAGCTCCGCCTCCCGGGTTTACGCCATTCCTCTGCCTCAGCCTCCCGAGTAGCTGGGACTACAGGCGCCCGCCACCTCGCCCGGCTAGTTTTTTGTATTTTTAGTAGAGACGGGGTTTCACCGTGTTAGCCAGGATGATCTCAATCTCCTGACTTCGTGATCCGCTCGCCTCGGCCTCCCAAAGTGCTGGGATTACAGGCTTGAGCCACCACGCCCGGCCTTGATTGCTTTATTAATACTATGGGCTAGCACTCTGCTAAATGCTCTTCAGGAAACATTTTATTTAATCCTTAATAAATTCTGAAGAGATAATACTATTCTTTTTGTGTAGATAAGGAAATGGGACTTAAATATATTAAGTAAGCTGGCCAAAGCCATGGAGCCAATAAATATGTGTAGTCCAGGGATTGAAGGGGATGAAGGGCAAGGCACTCATGGATGTGAACGGGCATCATGGGAAGGGTAGAGAGGAACACTGGGACAGGTCGTGGAGCGTCTTTGATATGGTGGCTGACCATGCCAGTAGGCAGTGGGGAATCCTTGAAACATTTTTGAGCACTGGAGTGACATACGAAAGGGCATCTATGATAAAATCATTTTATTTTTATCCTTACACTCTCCCTACTCTCTGATGAGAGGTGGAGCCCCTGTGTCACTCCAGATTTCTAGATGCGTTCTGTGATGGCAGGTGGTGATTACAAAGGAAGAGGTGAAGACAAAGCCTGAGCAATGTGACCTTCTCCTTTCGTCCCTGCCTTGAGGGCCCCAGCTGAGACCTAAAATAGTCTAATATATACTGACACCTGGTTAGATCCAACAGTGTTCCAGGGAAAAGAGCATAAGCTCTGAAATCAGAAGGACCTGGATTCAAATCCTGGCTCTGCCACTTTCTAGCTTTGTGCACATTCCTGAGTGTCTAGTTACTAGTCTGAATTCGAGTGGGAAGGGACTGTGCCCTGTTCACATGTGAACAATGCCTGACTTACAGGCTTCACAATCATTCTTTTTTGAGTAACAAGAGAATGGAGCTTTCTGAGCCTTTATCTCTTCATCTGTAAACGAGGATTATCACACCTACTTCATAAAGTCTCATCTTCCATAAACCAAGGAATTGCAAACAATCCAGGTCCTCTCTGGGGAGGGAGGCCTGTCTCTGCTGCCACATTATCCTGATTTCCCAGGTTTTGCCATTGGGATGAGGGTGGGAGGAGATGACGATTCCTTGTTTGTTACTTTTAAAAGTAATTTTTCCCTGATTATTAAAGTCACACATATTTATTTTATATAGAATTTGGAAAAATTCAAAGAAATTCGAAAAAATAGAAAATAGAAAGTAAAAATACGTTCCTGTAAGATAATATGTATTAATGTTCATGTTTTAGACAATTTTCTTACAGTCTTTATTCTTTTCCTCTACATATACATTTTATGCAATAAAATTGTGATCATACTGAATAAAACTTTTAACCTGTTTTTTTCCCAACTACCATTTTATCATGAGACTTTCCCTAGATCTTAAATAGTATTTCAAAATGGGATTTTTAATGTCTGTATAAAATTTCATTATGTGAACTTCCTTTACTTTATTAAAACTTTTTCTCATTTTCCAGCAGGTACTTGGTTTTCAGTTTTTCAGTATTAGAAAGGACACGGCAAGGCGCCACCTCACTAGTGGGTGCTCAAAAGTTGTTTTCAGGCTGACTGATTCGGAATTACTGGGTAGCTTTTTTTTTTTTTTTTTTTTTT
>NW_012115655.1:58260-83010 GCF_000951035.1 Colobus angolensis palliatus
TGTTAGCCAGGATGGTCTCGATCTCCTGACCTCGTGATCCACCCGCCTCGGCCTCCCAAAGTGCTGGGATTACAGGCATGAGCCACCGCGCCCGGCTAGGGAGGTGGCTTTTAAGAAAAAAATAAAAGGACCCTCCAGGTGATCCTGTTGTAAATTAGGAATCACTGATCTTGAGTTCTCAGAGGACTGTTTTTTTTTTTTCTTTTCCGTAGCTGAAATCCCCTTACCCCATACAGTGCCTGACACAGTGAGTGTTCTGTAAATACTTACTGAGTGAATTAACAAATCTTATATTCTACATTTTAATTCTGGTTCTTGTTTCCTTAGCATGGAGTCTTGAAGGTAAATTATTGGGTTAAAATTTTAATTTTAAAGAACACTGATGGTACTTTTTAAATAAGTATTTTCTTTAAAAATCAATATTTATTTCTTTTTCTTTAGAAATACCTATTTTTCTTATAAGAACTATAGATTCATAATATAAAAATTTCAAAATGTAGACATGTAAAAAGAAAAAATCATATAATATGTACACACATATGTGTATATGTATATTCCATTCAGTTCTTTTCCTGTATGTATGTCTATATGTGAATATACATTAGCCACATATCATGCAGTAAACAAAATGTTTCATAATCTGCTTTTTCTTTGTGGGTCCCACAATCATTATTTTAAATCCTGGTTTGGCAGTTTTTGCAATTATATTTCTAGCCTGTTAATCAATAATACCTAATCTGTTAAATCTGTGTTCAATAGGGATCTATTTTCATGGCTGAATTTAAATATTTCCAAAATTGTTAGTAAACACAATTTAAAAATATTTAGTGAAACATTTTGTTTGGTGTGGTGTAGGCTGCAAGTTTTCATACATTTTGCACTTATAGGGACTGGTAAATATCTTTTGGGGAACGGCATGGAAGTGACATATTAGTAAAGCTATTTAAATAACCTAATTACCATCTACTGCTATATCAGAGAAGAAATGATATTTTAATGTAGAAAATGTAAATGCATTTACTTTTCTAAAAATTAAAACTCAGTTTGAGATGTGCAGACCCTATGTCACTTTAGAAATGTAAAATGGCACATAGCAATTGCAGAGGATATATTCTGGGTAAGAAGGATAAAACTGAGAATAAGTTTGCTAATTTTGCCACAGACTGATGAAAACATTGTCATCAACCAGCTCCAATCCTTCAGTATCCACTAGATAAATGCTTGTCTTGCTTCTTAGCCATTGGATTTTCATTCACTTATTTGTGGGTTCCTAGTAGACAGAAGTCACATTTAATTCATCTTTGAAGTCCTAGTGCTTAAGACTGAGCAGTTAGAGTAAATGGAATAATGGTGAGGAAGCACACTCCATTTCTGAACTACTTTCTTTTCACTTTGTCACTCAACTTTCTCTAAGTTGCTCTTTAAATTGGTATTCATTATTTGAGCAAAAGATTTAGGTCATAGAGTTGGGGAACAGACAATTTTTATGTAGTTACAAACTTGATTTTCAAGATCTGGCAAGACTGAAGAAAGATGTCTAATATACATTATCTTTACATCTAGCAACTCAAACCGTAAAAGAGCATGAACACAGGATTACTGTTGTACAGGTCATGTTGGAACTGCTTTGCAAATTTGGTCCCTACTTTAATGTCCCATTGCTATTTTGTGTTTCCTCTGCCAGAGGCTCCATTCTCTTCTCTGTCAAACTCTTCCTCCTCCTTTAAAAGCCCAGTTCAAATGCCCCTTATGCTATGGAGACTTTTCCTCCCTTTCCTTCAACGTCTCTAAACTGGGCAGAAGTAGTCATGTCAATCTTCATGCTCCCATTATGATCTGTTCATGCCTAAATTTTGACATACCATTGTGCTTTTCCGTTAAATATGCAAGGGTCTATCTTTGGTGCCTGTTGAAGTTTCCTGAGGGATGGGGAGGGTTATTTTGTTTGTCCTCGGTATTTGGTACAATATATATGATCTAGGGTAAGGAGCTCATAAACTGATATTTTTAGGACCTTTTAATTTAGGATTATCAGCTATAAATATACTTAAATCCTTTTTGTTCTCAGTGGTTGCTAAGCTAAATCTATGATGATATGCAACAAATCCAGGACATCTTTTCGAATGGGTTCTTTTGACTGGGTGGCTTCTCTCAGGCATCTTCAGTCATTGTTTTTTTTTTTTTTTTTTTTTGAAATGGAGTCTTGCTTTGTCGCCTGGGCTGGAGTGCAGTGGCCGGATCTCAGCTCACTGCAAGCTCCGCCTCCCGGGTTTACGCCATTCTCCTGCCTCAGCCTCCTGAGTAGCTGGGACTACAGGCGCCCGCCACCTTGCCCGGCTAGTTTTTTGTATTTTTTTAGTAGAGACGGGGTTTCACAGTGTTAGCCAGGATGGTCTCGATCTCCTGACCTCGTGATCCGCCCGTCTCGGCCTCCCAAAGTGCTGGAATTACAGGCTTGAGCCACCGCACCCAGCCCAGTCATTGTTAAACTCCATGAGAAGGTGCTGTGGGTGGGGTGGGATGGGGCTCTTGAGGCAGATGCAGTACCCAAACTCTCTCTCTCCACATACTGTGGTAAGGAGGATGGCTTGGTTCTCAACCCAATGGTCTTCCAAACCCAAATGTGTTTAATCACCTACAAGTACCACTCATTAGGCTACCCCTAAGAACAATAATTAGGTACCACATTTCAATGTGAAGTGATCCATGTTACCATTGTTTCTTCTGCATAGTGACTCTCCCACTGCAGGTATTGTGACAGCTAAATAAAAAGGCCAGTAATATGTGGGTTTCTGTTTTTTGTTTTTTTACCTTGAGGAAACAAAGACTCCCCTGACGTAATGAGATATTAGGAATCTCAAAAGAGCCAAAGAGAACAATAGATTCTTTTTTGTATATTATTATTATGAAGCCACCAAGAAGGAATTATTCAGCAATAACATATGGGAGACTGGTTATTGTTATAACCTTCAGCTCATCACTAGGGGACAAACCAAGTTGTTCAAAGCAAACTGTGAGGGGTGGATGACCAGAAATGCACGTAAGTTGTTAGAAATGACACTGTCTCTTGACTGAGAGCGGTGGCTCATGCCTGTAATCCCAGCAGTTTGGGAGGCCACGGCAGGTAGATCATTTCACTTGAGGTCAGGAGTTTGAGACCAGCTTGGCCAATATGGTGAAACCCTGTTTCTACTAAAAATACAAAAATTAGCTGTGTGTAGTGGTGTATGCCTGTAATCCCAGTTACTTAGGAGTCTATGGCAGAAGAATGGCTTGAACCCAGTAGGCGGAGGCTGTAGTGAGCCGAGATCGAGCCACTGCACCCCAGCCTGGGTGACAGAGCGAGACTCTGCCGGAAAAAAACAAAAACATAAACAAAAAAACAACATTGTCTCTCAAACGCAGACATTAACAAACAACAAAATGCTAGTAAAAATCTCTCAATGGACCTGTCAAACAAAACTCTCTGGTGTTAGCCCTAAGTTTTAAAAAGGGGCAAACCTTTTTATTAAAAAAGTGTTCGGCCACGTTGCCTTGTACATGACTTTTGGAGCCCTCACGAAAAAGCTGTTTACCCTAATTTCCCAGTAATGTCTTCATTTATTGGTCAGGAGATTTAGATTATCTCATTACCAAGATCCTGATTCACTGGCTTGAGGAGTTAGGTCTCCCCCACAAAAGGTCCTCTCTGCCCTCTGGGAAGTAAAAAAGCTGCATATAACTCCATATAACTGCCATAGAATGCCCAGGCAACGAAACTGACATCTTACCATGTGATTGGCCTGGTGCCCAGGAGCACCATGGGAGAGAATTTGAACGCTCTTGGCAGTTGGGATTCAGACCTTGACAGTTGTAACCGATAGACTGGGCTGGGGCAACGCTGATGAAAGGGAAATTCCTGAGAGAAAAATCACCCAAAGTAAGGAGTTGGGCATTGTAGACTAGATTCAGCTGCAGGAATTGTGCACTAGAAAGATGCAGTGTTTCTTTCTTTCTTTTTTTTTGAAGTGGAGTCTCGCTCTGTGGCCAGGCTGGAGTGCAGTGGCGCCATCTTGGCTCACTGCATCCTCCCTCTCCCGGTTTCAAAAGATTCTCCTGCCTCAGCCTCCTGAGTAGCTGGGATTACAGGCACCCACCACGATGCCCTGCTAATTTTTAGTAGAGACAAGGGTTTCACCATGTTGACCAGGCTGGTCTCTAACTCCTGATCTCATGCGATCTGCCCACCTCGGCCTCCCAAAGTGCTGGGATTACAGGTGTGAGCCACTGCGCCTGGCCAAGATGTGGTGTTTCTAATGGCAGGCACTTGAACCCAGCTGGACCCTAAGAGCCCCTCTGAGAGGGCCGTGTGTCTTGGGAATGAGAGAGTTATGAAGTAAAACTGAAAAAAAAACAAATATCATACGGGGACCCAGCCATTTGAGAATTGCGCACTGGAAGAAAAAAATGTGTTTTTCTGTTGGGTATTGGGTGGAGAGTGGTGCTAGGATTGGAGACTAGGAGGCAGAAGATAGGGAAATACAGGCAGGGGTAAGAACAGATAGCACAGGACCCTGCTGAGATCAGGAGTGGGGCAGCGCTCCCCAACGGGGCTCTGAGGTTGTAGGGAGCCTCACATTATTAGGCTCTGAGTGCTGTGGGGATTTTTCAGAAACAAAAGGAAAGCTTCTAAATTTTAAAGAGTGACTAATCCATGTGAAAGGATGGGACATAACGACCAACAATACAGGGCAGTGGCATTTTTAAATAGTACCAACAATAAGAGCACTTGTAATTCAGAAGGAGAAGGGGTTTCTGGGAAGATGGTTAGAAGGGGCTTAAAGGAGACTTAACTGAAGAGCCTTAAAGAAAGACCCAATTTAGGTAGTTGGAGGCAGGAACACTGGGGGTAAGAAAAATTTATAAGAGCTAAGGTGTGCCTTGATTCTATCAGCTCTTCTGAGTTGCTGTAAAATGAAAGACGCAAAAGAATGACAAGGTTAAGAGAATTTTCAGATAGATGGTCAGATGCAGAACCAGGGATCGGAGAAGAATCTTTCTCCTCCCATGTCCTCCTCCCACTGGGATATCATCAAGAGTCAGAGAAATATGTTTCAATAACCTTGAACTCATCCCTGCCCTGATCCTTCTGGAAACTGAGAATCAATATGACATGTATTGATGAATTCATATTCTAGGCAGGGTAATTCTATTATTCTGCCCAACTCAGGAGAGAAGAGTTTACTATGCAATGAAAATAATTATTTCCCAATGTCATCTTTGCCCTTTGGCCAAGTGTAGTGATCACCAATTGAAGGGGTTGAGAAGTAAGTGGTCAGGTATATGGCTTGACAGATACTCTGTTCCCGGTCACACTGCCCTGCACTGTAAGTCTATTTCTCCCTGAATTATCCATGCTGGCTCTCAGTGCAACATGACTCACTGATTCTTCACCAACCCTTCAGTTCCCTTGAAGTAGCAGGTGGTTAAAAGTTTGCTGCCAATTATAAACCTCTGACCTTCAACAGCACCCTCTTCTTGTCTGCTTCTGCATCTGGTGTTTTAGCAACTAAATATCGGAGATGTTGTTAAGTGAGTATTTTGGGGTTTTGGCTTCATGTTTGGTCCAAGACATTATGAAAGGATAAGGGATTCTATGGTTATTATTGTAACCATATTCTATGGCTATTATTTTTTCAACAAAAATACAACTACCACTGTCCCAACTTTACCACTCCCCACTAAAGATCAGCACCAAAAGGGCTTCTGGGGTTTCCAAGCAACAGATTTATCAAAGACACCATCAATTTTAAACTTTTATTAATGTCCTCCTCTTTATTATTATTATTATTTTACACAGTCTACAAGAATTTCATGGCTGCAGTCTCCTAGAAGAGTTTTTATGATTCACTGAGCCTGAGAGAGTGCCTCCCTATGAGGTCAAGGCTTTCAGAGGTATATGCAGCCTGTCATCTGAACCTCCTGTCCCTGCCTCATTTCAGGCGGGTCACTGCATGAACTGCAGGCATTGAGAGGATCTTTGCTTTTCTACTTTAGCTGCTCCATCGACATAATCTCCCATCCCTGCTTTACATTTTCAGCCTTTTACATCCATTGTCTGATGGTCAGATGCAGAACCAGGGATCAGAGAGGAATGAAGTCCTTCTCCCCCAATGTCTTCCTCCTACTGGGATACCATTAAGAGCCAATGAAATAAATATATCTCAATAACCTGGAACTCTCTGAAAATCATGGGGTTAAGGGAATTTAAGAGGGATGACTACTAGTTTCTCTGGAACTCTTCCCCCTTCGAGGTTCTAGAATGTGGGTTGAATAAAACATGTGGTTTTGTCTGCAATTGCAGGGAGTCCAGAGCCACAAGCTCCAAGCTCTGGAAAGAGCCATTGGCCTGGGATATTGGTTGTTGTTAAAATGTTAAGTGAAATAGGCAGTTTAACATGCAGCAATGAGTTTCACTTACATAAAGAGGAATATGTATAGATAAAAGATCTGAAGTCAGTAAATTAAAGTATTCACAGCTGCATTGTAAGATTATAGTTGATAGTTTTCTTTGTTTTCCTGTACTTCCCAGCCAACAAAGAGCATGTGTTATTTTTATCAATAGATTTTTTTTTTTTTTAAGCCTTTAAGAAGAAATAACGTAAGGGTAGGAATTGTGCTTCTTTCATTTCACTGTTGTGGTTAATGACTTCTATGGTGGACACCTGGCCTAGCACCTGGGTAATCTAGCATTTATTTCAGTGTTTTTTGGGACACATGAAACAGTGGTGACTAAGTGCCAGAAATGATACTAGGGGCTTTATATAGGTTATTTTTAAATCACACTATCGCGGGGCGCGGTGGCTCAAGCCTGTAATCCCAGCACTTTGGGAGGCCGAGACGGGCGGATCACGAGGTCAGGAGATCCAGACCATCCTGGCTAACACGGTGAAACCCCGTCTCTACTAAAAAATACAAAAAAACTAGCGGGGCGAGGTGGCGGGTGCCTGTAGTCCCAGCTACTCGGGAGGCTGAGGCAGGAGAATGGCGTAAACCCGGGAGGCGGAGCTTGCAGTGAGCTGAGATCCGGCCACTGCACTCCAGCCTGGGCGACAGAGCGAGACTCCGTCTCAAAAATAAAAAAAAATAAAAAAAAATAAATAAAATAAATAAATAAATAAATCACACTATCAAGGTAGGTACTATTCCCACCTTAATCTTGTAGACAAAGAACTTGAGGCATGTGGATTAAGTAACTTATCCTGAATTACCCAACCAGTAAGAGTCCAGGCTAAGTTTGAGCCCATGTCTATCTGGTTCAAAATGGTTTCAAAATGGGCTTTCACTATTTCCAGCATGACTACCTGATTCCTAGCCTTAGAGCTTTATCTCTTGTCTCTGCATTTAAAACTCAGGTCTGTTTTTACCTATGTCACTTGGTTGATCACCCCTAAAAAAGCATTCCTCTTGCTGGGATAGTTTGGTATGGTCATGAAGAGGCCCCTCCCAAATTGAAAGCTGTGTGGTAACTGGCCTTCAGCCTGAGCTCAGACTTCCTTTCATTTACTCATTGATTTCCCTTTTGTTGTGAGTGTTCCCACTCATAGGCCATGGGAACTCCCAGAGTGAGGGCATGGTGACCAGGAGATCACTGGTGCCCCAGCAGTAGGAGTGGAGCCGCGGGGACTTGGCACCCTCAGGCTTCTGCTGGTAGTGACTCAGGAAACCCTCACCTGACCCTTCTGCCCCCAGGCTGTGGAAAGGCTGAAGCCTGACCTAGTTTTTAGGGAAAAAAGAATTGAGGGCTTTCTGAGGTGAGGGTGGATGTGGGGCAGGGCAGACAAGGCATCTTCTCTTTCAGAGGGAAGTAAAGACTCATGAAAGGGATCAACTTAGAGTAAGTTCTTCATGTTTTAGTTTGGCTAGAGGCATTCTGGTTAATCAACTATTCTTAACAAGAGTGGTGGTGTGTGCTATACGTGGCTGAACACTTTTCCAGGGATTATGAACACAATTAAGTATGGGCAAAATCCAAACTTCACTAAATATAATTAAATTTTTCTTTGATGATTCATAAGACCTTCAGGATCCTGTAGTGCCTCAGGGTCACCATTAGGTTTATCATCATCCTTGAGGAGGTGGGCAGATGAATAAAAGCAACAGATTTAAAATTACAGACCTCACTACCACCCTGCCTACTTGGGTGGTGCTGGACAGGTGACTTTGACCTCTGAAGCCTCAGAGTCTCCTCCAAAATAAGGGTGGCAGCATCACCTCATAGGGTTGTCATAGCAGAAAACTATGTGCCTGAAGAATATTGTCCTTATCATCATTACTATTAAGCTACAAGGACATCAAACTGCCAGCTGATACAATGTCTTTTTTTTTTTTTTTTTTTAGCATCCTTCAAAGCCATTTACTTTGGTCTCGTTGTAAGGAAAATGGCTTCCTCAGCAGCAGGAATTGCTGAGAAAGTGGTATTTAGTCAAGTGCTAAGAAGAGTGCTATAAAACATTGTTTAACCTGCAGAAGCAGTACATGTCTGTTGTAAAAAAAATTTAAAACTAAAGAAAAACATACTTTTTAAAAAGTTCACTTCTACCCTAATTGTTTCAATCTTCTCCAGAGGTAAGCCTTTTGTAATTCAGTGTGTACATGAGATTTAGATTATACTGTTCATTATTGTTCCATGACTTTGCTTTTTTTTTTCCAATTGACAACTTAGCTTGGGGATCTTTTTATACTTTTTGAGAGCTGCATCTGCATAGTCGTTCATAAGATGGATGAATTTCATCTTGCTTATCTATTGTTCTGTTGATGGACAAACTGCCAGCTGATACTAATGATAGACATTAGGCTATTTCTAGTTTTTCTATGGCAAACAATGCTGCAATGAACACAGAATGGCATTCATGCACTAACTCCATTGTAGCCACTCAGTAATTGTTTATTAACCTCAGGCTGCCTTAACCCATACTTCCTAAAACACATTCTTCTTGATCTGTAGGCCGCTCCAAAGAGATAGCATGAAACATGAACACAACAAGTGATTTTTAAAAACAATCTGGTGATTTCTAATAAGTTTGTACACTTGTGCAACTATCACCACAACTCAATTTTTAGAGTATTTCCATGACCTCAAAAAGTTCCCTTACACCTGTTTTCAGTCAGTGTTCACCCCATGCAAGATCTAGGCAACCACTAATGTCATTTCTGTCTCTACAGTTTTTGCCATATCTAGAAAGCGCATATAAATAGAATCACAATTTGTAAGACTATGTATTGTGTCGGGCTCCTTTGCCTTAGAAAATTTTTTTTTGAGGTTCAGTCCAGTTGTTGGATGTATTAGTTATTGCTAAGCTGTGTTACATTACAGAGATGAACCACATATTTTGTGTTCATTTGAATTATTTCCAGTTTAGGCCTATTTTCAGCTTATGCCTATTACGAATAATGATGCTACAAACATTTGTGTACAAGTTTTTGTATGGGTAGGTACCTAGGAGTGGAATTATCAGAGCTTATAAGTATGTATTTAACTTTTAAAAAGAACTGCCAGACTTTTCCAAAGTGGTTGTTTCATTTTACATGCCTACCAGCAATGTATGTGAGTTCTACTTTCTCTATATACTCAATAACACTTGTTCTTGTCAATCTTTTTTATTTTAGTTGAGTTTATTTTTTGGAGATGGGATCTCTCTGTGCCGCCCAGGCTGGAGTGCAGTGGTGTGACGATAGCTAACTGTACCCTAGAACTCCTGGCACAAGGGAGCCTCATACCTCAGCCTCCCCAATAGCTGGGACTACAGGCACATGCCACCATGCCTGGCTAATTTTATTTTTATTTAAAAAGTTGTTTTTTTGGTTTTGTTTTGTTTTGGAGAGACAGGATCTCACTAGAAGACATGGGGAAGCATAGACATTGGTGAGGCTTTGAATCTGGGAGAGTTTTCTGAAAAAATCATTTTGAAGAGAAATAATTTCCACTGTAAACAGTGCTGTGGTTTATCTTGTTCTCTTCCGGGGGGAGATTTTCTGCCATTTGAAATCAATATGTGCTTTTAAAAATAATTCCTTATCTCCTACTAATTCTAGTGCAGCATTTGCTTCATGGCACAGACTCTCAGACACAGATGCCTAATACATTTTTCTAGGGGTGCCTGGATTCCTGGCTTGGGGTGAAATTATATCCGATAAAAAGGAATTGAGTCAAGCTGTGGTATATTTGAATCCCATTGAGAGCTAGATTATATGATCAATGGCAGCTCACAAACACATTTTAATCAGCAAGCACTTTGATGCGGACCCAACAGCATTTGTGCAAATCTTTGGCCAGTGTTCCCAGGAAAAACAAGAGCTTCCTTGGTACCCACTACTTCTTTCCTCTTGAATAGGGAGAATCTTGTCATTTCATCTAATGGCACTCCAAGAAAAGATTACAGAAGCAATACATACTTATAAAAGAGTAATACATATAAAATATTTATACAAGTAAATTATATGCAAGAGTTTATGTACGTATATATAGTTAAATGTAAAAGCCCCTAAAAGCAACTTTCCCACTTCATCTCTGCTACCCTCTTCAGAGGTCACCACTTATGGTAACTTGGCATGTGTCACTCTAGGCTGTTTTCTTTGTAACCGTGTATGTGCACACACACAAATACATTCAAACAGTTGTATTTACAGGCAAGTGGGTCATAGTCTTCAAATTGTCCTGTCACTTGCTTTTTTTAACAATCTACTGGAAACATCTTTCCTTGACACTGTTATCCTTTTGATGGCTGCAGAGCATTATCAGGAATGTATTTACTCAGTCACCAGTAAAAAACCCATAAGCAATTTTTTTTTTAAATTGCACAGTATGCTTCAATGACCTTCCTTATTCATATTTTTTTGCACACATGTATTTTCATAGAATAGATAGTACAAAAAAAATTTTGTTGTTTATTTTTCAGATCCCACTCCCAATAGTTGCTTTAATAACTCCAAATTTGAGCATTTCCCATGTCCTTCTCTTGCTTCTCCAGAAAAGCAATTTGGGGTCATTGCTCATCTTTCCTGGACACTTGAATTTCTATTGGGGTACAAATGGGGACAATAAAGAGGTTTATTTTTGTTTACAAATTCGGTATACCTTTGGTTTTGCCTGTTGGCTATTAACTTGATGTCATAGTCTTTTATTTCCTCTCATATATAGGACAGGTCAGATAAAATAAGAGCTTGCCTTTATCTGTGTAAATTGTTGCAACCTTTTGGGGAGGACCCTTGACAATATCAACTAAAATTTAAGATGTTCATGCCTTTTGACCCTACAATTCTGTTGCTACCTGACATCATGGAAATTATTTTGAGACCTATGAATCTCAGCAGCTTTTAGAAATCTGTTTAAATAGTTCCTTTCATGCAAATACTGCAAAACATATATAAAACTAAATCTTTTAATTCATAGAATCACAAAATTTTAGAACCCTAGAGTTTAAAGCTATAAGGACTTTTAGGTACTTTGAAAAATGAGAGGATTGGATTAGATAATCTCAAATTTTTCCTTTAATTCTTAGCATTTTGTGGTCTGTTGTTCCCAGAGAAAAGATAATAGTAAGGGTAGAACAATGACAGTGATCAGGAAGTACTAGTGGAGGAGCCTTTGCATTTAGGACAAGCCGCTTTATTGCTTTCATTCCTAAGGTAGAAATTTTCTGTCTTCATTCTTTATTATGTATGGTCTTTCTTTTATGTGCGCATATATTTCCATCGCTTAAAGCATTCTTCGACATGGCGTTATTTTCGTAATTTTTACTGAGGAAGGTTAATTGGTGGAGTTGTAACCAAACTAAGAAACAGGTTATCTTTTTGAGTATGAAGAGTGGTTGTTAGCTAACTTTTTTTTTTTGAGAGGGAGTCTTGCCCTGTCGCCCAGGCTGGAGTGCAGTGGCCGGATCTCAGCTCACTGCAAGCTCCGCCTCCCGGGTTTACGCCATTCTCCTGCCTCAGCCTCCCCAGTAGCTGGGACTACAGGCGCCCGCCACCTCGCCCGGCTAGTTTTTTGTATTTTTTAGTAGAGACGAGGTTTCACCGTGTTAGCCAGGATGGTCTCGATCTCCTGACCTCGTGATCCGCCCGTCTCGGCCTCCCAAAGTGCTGGGATTATAGGCTTGAGCCACCGCGCCCGGCCTAGTTAACTTTTAATTGCACATGTGTAGTATTTTTCCTATGGAGTAGATGTTACCTGATGTAATTGATGACCGTTCAACATCTGTTCAATATTACAGGAGGTATAGCAGGAATTGTGGCTGCAGAGATAAATGAGGTGGAGTCCTTGTCCTTAAATAGGTCATATTTTGGACTTAAAAAAACCAGTGACACTGGGGACAGAAATAGGGTCAAAGGGTGAAACTTCATGGAAATAGCTTTTAGCATAATTTAAATATAATCCAAATGAACCCAAACTCTTATTAGGCTTGGGTTATAAATAAGGTCTTAAAGACTATGAACCTAATTATGATGATCCTTTTTGCCCACTTACATGATCATAGGACACTAGCTCCCCTTTCTATCTCTTCTGGTTTCTAGAATAAGAACAAGTGCGCACATGCTCTCCCAATCTGGTAACCCATCATGTCACTTTGCCTCTGGATTAGCTGTGATGACCGTGCTTCATTGGCACAGATTTCCTCTGCTGAGCTGTTAGGGTTCCAAAGACAGACCATAGTCTCTGACAGAGCTGAGGAAGAATGGTCATCTTCTCAGCTCTCAGTGCCTTTTGTTTCCTGGGCTCCACAACTGCCCTGCTTGGTCCTCCAATGATGTTCTTCAAATTCTCCCTCCATAATCTTCTTCATCATGGTGGATCTAAACCAATTCCCTAGGCTGTGTGACAGAGCTGGATGGGCTGATAGCATGCTGTCTCTCTGTTGTCCCTGCCTGTTTGTTTTTTCTCATTTTTTCTCTTTTTTTTTTTTTTGGAGAAAAGCAGGTTCTCCATGCACATCTCTTCAGGCAAATAGATGCCCAGGAGCATGGCCAGCTCACTGGTTCTTCAACAGCCAGATTTCAACATAGACCAGGTCTTATTTGACTTTGTATCCCTAATGTCAGTTTAGTGCTTGCTGCAGAATGGACCTTGAATTCTTGTTTAATTAATGAGTCAGTGTTTGTGTTAAAAGGTACATATATTCATTCCGTGAAGATAGAACAGAGGTTTCCCAACTTCATGGTCATGCCCACGTTTGTAAAACGCTTGCCCAAGATTAAAGCTATATCTTGTCTGGATCTAGAATATCATTTAAAAAGATTAACACACATTTATTTGGAAAACTATGTGCAATTAAAAGCAAAACAATTTGTGCTACCCCCTAGGAAGTTATCAATGTTATGGAGAGTAGCAGACACCTGGGTGAAAGGGGACAGGGAAACTGGGAGTGGGGAAGAGAGGGAAAATTGTGACTTAGGATTCCCACTGGAACTCCTGGCCATCTAGCTCCCAGTACTAACTCTGAGGCGAGCAAGTTCACTTTTCGGTTTTCTTTAAATGGAATGTTTCTGAATAAACAATCAATTCACGTAGTTTGACAACCGCTACTCAAAAAAAGCTTCCTTCTATTCATTTCCCCCTGTCACCTGGCTCCTGGAAGGGCATTTTATAGCTACCAATGCAAATTTGCTTCAGATTGGGGTCAGAGGGAAGATATGGAGACTTAAAACTTTCAATCCCTCAGGCAAGGTCAAGGCTGACTGACTTTAATAGGGAAAAAAATCTGTGATCTTGGTCTTCTTAGTCTTATGTTCGAATATACTGAGCTTATCAGCCTGGACAAGGAGCCCTGATTGTTCACAAACCAGCAAATTCTCAGAGGTCTTGACCTATGCTTTAAAAGATTTCAGCAACAGTTGGATCTGGTGTTTGGGTTCTGGGGAAGCTATGCTTTGATGAGGACACTCCCATGGTGTTCCAGAGGCAAATCAGAGCCAAAAGCCAGGAGGGAGAGGGGCACTCAAAGACTAGGAGACTTTGAGCATGAAAAGCCAGTACAGAAGGTCCCAGGTGGACCTGTAGTCAAGGTGCACAGGCGGGAATGGATCTGTAAGGAGAATGAGTTGAGAGAAAGCCAGGAAGGTCCAGCATGATGGTTGTGAATGGGTGAACACCCTACCTTCTCCTAGGCTTGTGTTTCTTGACAAATAAGTGGGCAGATGTGTGTGTAATAGATAAACGTCAATAGGCCAGAGGTTGGTGGAGAAAAATGTGCCTCCAACAAAATATAGCTTAACAAATGAAAGAGCTAATGAAACTGAAATCACTTCCAATCAAGAGACCACCTAGGTATTTCTTTTCTTTCTTTTTTTTTTTGAGACGGAGTCTCTCTCTGTTGCCCAGGCTGGAGTGCAGTGGAGCCATCTCAGCTCACTGCAACCTGTACCTTTTGGGTACAAGCAGTTGTACTCAGAATTGAGCACAATTCTGCCTCAGCCTCCAGAATAGCTGGGATTATAGGCACCTGCCATCACGCCAGGTTAATTTTTCTATGTTTAGTACATATGGGGTTTCACCATTTTGGTCAGGCTGGTCGCAAACTCCTGACCTCAAGTGATTCATCCACTTCGGCCTCCCAAGGTGCCCGGGATTACAGGCATAAGCCACCTCGCCTGGCTCCACCTCGGTATTTCTGTGGGACCAATAAGATATTCAAGCTTTAATAAAACTTTTAACAGATTTTATATAGTTGTTTAGAAAAATTGTCAGTTAAAAGAATTGACATTATCAGAGTGACATTTATTATTTTCTTTTACTGAATACTTTCTTTTCCCTCTTTATGATGTGACATTTTATTATTGTTTTCCTTGGGTTATTTTCTGAAATAAAAATTTACTTAGATATAAAGTCACCTGATTATATGTTAATTTTTCAATTAAACATTTAAAATGTTAAGGCTTAATTTAATTAAAAACATCACTGGGTTTTTACTGTCAAATAGTTTATAAGATTACCCTCTCTCTTTTCTTGCTAGCACTGATCACTTCTGTGAGTAGCTAATTTGGGTTTTGTTTTTTACTCTATACTATATATATACATATATAAATAAATACTATATATGTATATATAGTATAGAGTAAATATATAGGATACTATACTATATATAAGTATAGAATATATACAGTATAGAATAAAATATATATTATATATACAATAGTATATATATTATATATAGAATATGTTATATATATATTACACATATGTGTGTGTGTTTGTGTGTGTGTATGTGTGTACTATAAGCATCCTCAGGGTAGAACTATACTGATCTTGCCCATCTTTTTATTTCTAGCACCTTGCACAGTGTCTGGTACACAGGAGGCACTTAATATTTGTTGAGTGACAGAATGAAGGAGATGAGATGAGGCAAAGTGATTAAACCAATAAGCCATATCTTGTAAAGAAGGCTGTGGGTGTTATTGGAGTACAGAGCAGAGACTGCTGACCCTGGAGGTCAGGAAGCCAGCAGGGAAAGCCTCTTAGAGGTGATGTTTTTTGACTGAATCCTCTGAGCCAGGTGAAGAAGAGAGTGACATAGTCCAAAGGAAAACGTGGGAATGTTGGGAACTTCTACTCATTTGACGTTGGCTGAAAGAGGGAAACTTTCTGTGAGAAATGCCAAAAACAGTGAGAGGTGGGGCAGGGTGCAAGACCACAGCATAAAGGAACCCACGTGTGCCAAGCAGTGTGGAGTTCTTTCAAAGATGGTGTGGAGCCTTGATGTCACTGTGACCACAGTAGAAAAGTCAGATTGAGAAGGAGAGACTGTGTAGGAATTCTGCTTAGGACACCAATGCGCTAAGCCAGGCACCCTCTTTCTTTCTTTTTTTTTTTTTTTTTTTACTTTTTGCTTGAAAACTTTATTAAAATAAGGATTAAACCTGAAAAAAGAACAATCAGAATGCCAGCCCTTTGCATAAAATCATCAAGAAAAAGGAAAGAGGGTGAGAAAGAGAGAAAGAAAGAAGGGAAGGGAAGAGAAGAGAAAAGAAAAGAAAAAAGAAAAGAAAAGAAAGAAAAGAAAAGTCAGGTACCCTCTTTAATTTCTTCTCATCTCTCTCACCAAAGCTCTTGACAGGGGAGTGCTCCACCCCCACAGTCTCTTCTTTTTCTCTGTCCATTCACTTCCATTCATGCACTGCAAGAGAGCTCTCTGCCCTCCCATTGTAGACCCATGGTTCTTCATTCCCCACACTTCACAGTCACACTGCTTCCCCTGGAGCCCCAGTCACCTACTTACTCAATTTCAGTTTTCAATCTTGGTTTTGTGAGACTTCTTGACCAGTATCTTCTCCTTAAAGTATTTTTTGAATTGATAATTCCTTCATAGTTCAGACCAGGAAAGCACAAAACAGAGTGAACAGTCTCTTTTTATCCTTGTCCTTCAGTTTTCCATATGCAGCCACTGCTGTTAGTTTCTTATATATCCTCCCAGAGATTCTTTATAGATATATTAGAAAAAATGCAAATTTATTTATATTTAAAACAAATAAGAATATAGGTTCTTATTTTTTGCCCTTCCTAACAGAAAAAGTAGATATTGCTCACATTGTTTGGCTTTGCATTTTTTTCATTCAACAAATGAAAAAATATACATGTGTAGACACTGGGTTTCTCATGGGCATCTGATACTCACTTTGCTCTGAACTGAACTACTTCCCAAAGTTGCTTCTCCTCTTACATTCTTCAACTCAGTGGTCCTGGTGAGTAGGGGTTATGTTCAGTTATCTAATCGCTTAAGTCAGAAACCTGGTAGGCATCCTTGACCACTCCCCTAACACCATCTAAAACAGCAGCAAGCTCCACCTTTTCCCCTTCTTCGTTCCTACCATCATTGACTGAATCTAAGGCTTTTGTCCTTCAGCAATCCTTTGCTGAAAGACTTCTCCCAACTCATCTATTTGTTCAACCCTGCAGCATTATATATATGCCTACATCATTGAACTTGCCATCACATCTGATTTATTAGTTTGTGCCTTTCACTAGGCTGGGCAGAGATGTACCAAATTCATTTTTACTGATACATAATGAATGCTGAATGAATGAATGCAAGAATAAACAGAAGATGTTCAGAAGAAAGTTCACTTGGTAAACAATTGACAGCCTTAGTGACTATTTTTATGCATTGAAGCAGTGAGAGGGACCAAGGTATCTCAAAGGAACCAAGGTTTTTGGATTGGCTGCAATGAGCAGAGATCAGTGCTATAGGAAGGGGAAAGGCTTTCACTTTTAGACATGGCAATATGAGGTTTTCGTGGGACGTACAGTCAGTGGTTGTACATATGATTTGAGAGCTTAAAATAATCTAGAGAAGTAAGTTCAGAGAGTTATCAACACCTCGGGTAGTTGATGTAAAAGTGTGGTGAGATCCCTTTTAACATAATGTATAGTGAGAAGACAAATGAAAAAAGAATCCTGGGGATGACCAGCATTTAGTGGGGTGAGGAAGAAGAGAAAAGCAGCAAGTAAAAGATAAAAGATAGGAGTGTTGTGCTGGAATGCAGAGGAGGAAAGGATTTCAAGTAGGTAGTTTAGGGGTCAGGAGTGTCAACTGCTGCCAAAGTGTTCAGCAAGATGAGGACAGGGGGTTTAACCACTAGACTGAACAATTTGGAGGTCTTTGGTGACCCTGGCAATGCCCATTAGTGCAGTGGTAGGTAAAGAGATGACTCAGAGTGAAAAAGTGGAGGCCAGGGAGGTAGATGACCCTTTCAGGAGGCTTAGCTGTAAAAAGAAGAGGCACAATAGCTACAGGGGCATGGGGAGTTATGGCAGGGGGTTATTTTAAAACTTTCTTGAAATTATAGGTAGAGTACACATTCATTGTAGGAAATCAAGACAGTACAGGAAAGTATTAAAACCACAGGGGTCCAACCACCCTAATCCAAACAACGCTGCCAATCTTTTTTTTTTTTTTTTACTATTCTTTCCACTCTTTTTCTTGCATTTTCACTGAGTTGAGAAGAGACTAAATGGGTGATTGCAGCCTTTGCTTCTGCATGTACAGAGGATTTGGCTATAGCATCTGTCCCCAAATTAATCACCAGGAGTGATTTGGCTGATCTAATTGGCTAGATCCCGTTCCTCCCTGACTGCTCCCTGGATATTTCTCCATATGGAGTTATTTAATTAGACAGAAATAAAACTTCTTTTATAAATTCATTCATTAAAGATTCATTAGTTGTCCACCATGTGCACTGTGTTATAGTTGCTGAGGGAAGGAGTAGTGAATAAGGCAGACACTTATCAGCTCATGATGTTTGAGTAGTGCCATTTGCAGAGGGACTTCAACTTCACTTCAGCTTCTATGATATACAGATATTGCACTCATCTGTTAGACAAACAAGCCTCCAATGTTTACTTGAATGACATTTTCACTTGACAATATTTTCTCCTGACATTAAAAACTGCAGAAATGTCCCCATCATAAAACTACCAGGAGCAACTTTGAAATTAAACTTGCTCCATATCTTAGACGATTTCCCTAGGACTGATTCCTAGAAGAATTCATTGGGTCGAAAGATCTGAACCTTTTAAAGGAGATTCAATGTCTTTTGTCAGATTGCTTTCCAGAAAGGTCCTACTAATTTACACTCTTTAACAATGGTATACAAAGATGCCTTTTTCCCCAAAGAGAGGATTAATTTGTTTATACGCTGAGTTGACTGAGTCAGTAAAAAGGGAAGGGATAAAGATAAAGAAGATGGGCCAAGCGCGGTGGCTCACACCTGTAATCCCAGCACTTTGGGAGGCTGAGGCGGGCAGATCACTTGCGGTCAGGAGTTTGATACTAGCCTGACCAACAAGGTGAAGCCCCATCTCTATTAAAAATACAAAAATTAGCCAGATGTGGCAGTGCGTGCCTGTAACTCTAGCTACTCGGGAGGCTGAGGCAGGAGAATCATTTGAACCCGGGTGGCAGAGGCTGCAGTGAGCCGAGATCGCACCACTGCACTTCCAGCCTGGGAGGTAGAACCAAACTGTCTCAAAAGAAAAAAAAAGGTAAAGAAGATGGAGCAAGATCCCTGAGAAGTAATACCGATGGAATCTGGAGAAGATGCTAAAAGTTGGTTTTGTAAGGGAAGCCAGATAGCCCTCGCATTGAGACAGAAGTCAAGGTGTGGGAACCCACAAAGAGTGTTTGTGTGTATGTGTTGGAGGAAGGAGAACTGAAGGAGTTCCTAGTTGATGGCCTCCACTCCCTTCCCATGCTAGGAGGCTAGATCTTCTCGGTGGAGAGGAGTAGATAAAGGAAAGCAGGCACATCGCTAGGGGAGAGGAACTATGTAGAAAATGGAACACTGTCTAAAAGGTACAGATGCCCAAATAATGTAAGGTCTAATTATATTTACAATTGTAAGCAAAAACTTGATCAGTATTGCTACAACTGTGTTTACAGGGTATAGTGCAATTGAAAATTGGCAATTATTTTCTTAATTTGATGAATGTTCCAAATTAGAAACACCAGGTCAGCGTATGTTTCCGATCTAAATTATACAGTGCAGTTGACTACAGTGATCAAATTAACCAGCTGATTGCCAAATCTCTATTTCTCCCTGTCCCCTGTGGACATAGCTTAAAGAACTAATAACTGAACAGGACTCTGCCCCAATCTATTTTGGTATAATTGATGTCTTTGTATTCATATCCCTGCAGCTTGGTATTAAACACTGAAGCTTTGTGTAGAATATGTCAGTAGGCGATTTACTACCTCGAAAAGCAGTCTTTCTCTTGTAAAGGCTTATCAATCAGAACTTTGGAGAGAATTTTCCAAACTCCCTAAGGAAAATTATATTTCATTGCTATGAAAGATATTTGATTTTGTGCATTTTGCTTCATAAAATGAATTTGTTTCAGATTCTGAATACTTATGATTTTTGTTTGTGTCTTTATGAATTACTTTAAAGCAATTTCCCTTTTACATTTAAATGGTTTCAGTTCTTAAAAACATTTATGTTCACCATAAGTTGGCTTTTTTTTTTTTCTTAAATGAAAAGTATCAGGGATTTTAACCTCATAAAGAATAAGAAAATCAATTATGGTGAAGAAACATTTCATTTCTTACTGTTTAAATATTTCCTTCCTAAATTGATGGTTGATATAATGTAGGCTGTAAAAAGAAAGGAGGCAGTTACTGAAATACCTTGGGCTCTAAAACCCATTTTGTGAAATAGTAATGTAATTTGCATATTTTAGGAACTGACCTCAATGCTTTGAGCTTCCTTTGTATGTTCTTAAACAATGCCTTAATGTAGCATTTACTTATATGTTAACATGAAAGTCATAAGTTGTCTTATTCTAATGTTGACTTGTCCCTTCAGAGAATCAGCCCTACATTACGCTCAAATATTCATCAACCTTCAGGGCTGGGATGGTATGAAATAATGGCATGACCAGGCCAGGCATATAAGGATTTCTCTCCTCTCCTCATTTTTATTTTTATTCTTTGTGGGTACATAGTTGGAGTATATATTTATGAGGTACATGAGATGTTTTGATGCAGACATGCAATGTGAAGTAACCACATCATAGATTTCTCTCCTCTGAAAGAACTTACAACTTGTTGAGGTTTGCTAGCAAACCAAACTCTAACAAAGAACACTTTATTTTTTCTTTTCTTTTCTTGAGGTAGATATTTTTATTTTAAGTTCTGGGATACATGTGCAGAACGTGCAGGTTTGCTACATAGATATACATGTGCCATGGTGGTTTGCTGCACCTATCAACCCATCATCTAGGTTTTAAGCCCTGTTTTGATTTGAATATTGTTCAATACAAGTGAAGATTGAAGTGTGGACATTTATGCTAAGAACAGATTCTGGCATTGCAGATTTGCCTTATATTCTTACTGATTGTAAGATGGATAAACAAGCAGAAATGCAAAATGACAGAATTATATTCCTTTGCATCTGCATTTTATTCTGTTCCTGGTCCAAGTTTCAAGATTGTCAAGAATGACAAGTTGGACTTGGTCTAGTTACTTCCACAGCAGCAGGAGGAACATGTGTGTGACTCAGGATAACTGGGGAAGCCTAGGCTAGGTTTTCCTCATGTCAACCTTCCACCCAAAGGGAGAAAATCTCCTGATCAGAGGAGTCCAGAACCCCCTTTTGGTGGGGTTGGTTGGGGGGTGAGTCTGGAGAAACTAGAAATCTAAGGGTGTGTGTGTGTGAACATTTTTTTTTTTTTTGACAGGAAATCCATAATTTTTGAATGCTGGCCGAGGTCTGTGACCTCTGACTGAATGGTTTCCAAGCTCTGAATTTCTAGGTAAAAGCCCAGACTTTACACTCTTTAGAAGTCAATTTTTATGTCACTTAATGTGGAGCATGTTCCTTTCCGTCACTTAATCTTCCCAGCCTTCTTTTTAAGTTTTGAAGAAATAAGAAGATGCTTATATTTGAAGAAAAGGAAGGCAGGACTAACATTAGACTTACTATGCTGTTAAATTTTCACAAAACTCTCCATTTCAAGTTTTTTTCTGGCTACATTATGCTTTCAGAAAACATTTGCTGTATATTCTATGGTATTTTCTTTCCAATGAAAATATATTTTGATATTTATTGGCTAATTTCAAAAGTCAGATTTTTTTCTGCTGTTTTAGTTTAAAAAAGGAAATAACTTATTTTGGATAGTATCTGTTTAAGCAGTAGTTAACTAAATGGTGGTGAAATGTTACAAGGTGATGTTTTCATTTGTTCCGGAAGGTATAACACTTGCTGAAGAAGGGAAATGCTCTCTGATTTAGGTGTAAGCAAAACAATCTAAACAGTAGAATAAAATCATGTTGGAATGGAGTTCTGTGTGAATGTTCTCTTTGAACCAAATCAGTTCCACAACTGACCCTGTCGGGGACATATAAATGTATATATTTGTTTCAGGTGGTGATATCTTTTAATGTTTGCTTCTCTCTCCATGAAATAATATAAAGCAGTTGTGATGCATGCAATAAAATTCCATTTATATAGGAATGATACATTAGCTGTGTTGGTGAATAAAATCTGCTTTACCAACCTTCATTCATTTATTAAATAAGTATTTACTGGGACCCTATTATGATGTTGAGATGCAATGATTAATCAATAAAACAGCTGATAGCTGTTCAATTTATAGCACATAAGTAACAATTGAAGTAGCACTTTCTGCCCTCTGCCACCTTGCTGATAGCAAGCTATAGCTTTGAGTTGCACAGCTTGGGAGTAAGAGAGACAGGAAAAGCACTATAGAGAAAAGGGCATTTGAATTGTGTGTGCTTTGCCAGGAAGCTCTTCTTTCCCTTGTAAGCCTGCCTAGGACTGTAAATAGTACTTCCACTGTCACTGGGAGACTGGCTATATGGTTGCAAGGGTGTCCTGAGAAAGTTTTCAACACAGTCTTGGTAGAGTTGTTGTTGCTACAGGGTGTCAAATGAGTTCATTCTGACTGCAGAAATTTGCATGGCAGTGATAGCAGTGAAATAAAATCTTATAATTAAGGTTAAAAATCTTAATGTCTTATTCATCACATTTTGAGCATTTGCCTGAAGTGCTACATGTTTTTTGGTTTTCCAGTTAACATTTCAGTGTGGATTCAGAAGACGAGATTAACACAGATCAAGTAACATGGAAATAAAAAAGGAGACAATGCTGGATGATACAGGGGCAGATAACAAGAGGAGAGAACCCAAGCACTGGCAAATGCTTCATTATCCAAAGAACACTGTAAGTCTGTCTTGGCCATGATGCTCTTTCCACATCATAATAATGAACAATTATATAGCACTTATAATGTGCCAGGCAGTTCCAAATCTTTGCATATAATAAGTCATACATGAATGCATAGAAAATAGACGCACAGATAGATGAGTAAACTTAAGTTAACTTGCCAAGGATTATTTCCCTTTTTTTTTTTTTGGTAGTAAACTCTACTTTAGAAATCACTGAAAGACCCCATTCAGGTGTCATTGAAGAAAAACCTCAGTCCTCAAGAACAAATGGGCATTTGGTCGCCAAGCCAGTGCCAGATGAAATTAGCCAGGTTGGCATCCTTTAGATAGAAATTATCAGCTTTCACTCAGTTCAAATCCATTGACTACTGAAACTGCTCAGAAATGACTAAATTGTTGCTATATCAGAAAGTACATTAATATCTTGCAATGTCATAGGCTCACCAACATGAATAATAATGATCACAAGTTTGTGCCATGAAAATAAATGGTCATTTAATATTTTTAGACATTTGATATGAGAAAATGGTTTATTATAGAGCTTGCAACCTACACGTAAACTTCTAGTATCTGGTTATGCAAAGTGTGTGTGTATGTTTCTGTATATGTATGTGTGTATTTTGGTATGTATGCTCACACATATACCAACAAGTTCATATGTGCATGTAGTTGATGACTTTATCAAAGATATAAAGATGAGAAAATTGCTGTATGGTCTTATAATCTTTCAAAAGTTACTGTTGGCTTATAGACAGAACATTAAGAAAAGATCTGTCCTGGAATTTTTGTAATTGAGACCCCAGGAAGAGGAGGCAGGAATCAAGCCTACATGTAGGGATCGAAAGGTCATGGGTGGGGTGAAAGGAGAAATACAGAGCCCTAAAACCAAGCCAAACATTGACACTTTGGATGCAATAGTGAGTGCCAGGAGAGAGTAGAAGGAGTTGGCAAGGAGTCTGAAAGTGGAAGGGTAATGTCAGGTAAGGAGAGAAATGGTAGTGGTAGATGGGCATGACCTTCCCATGAGTCAGCTTTGCTTTGTGTTTCTGACTCATTCAATTCCTGGTCTTGTCAGGGCTTGATTAGGTAGATAATTGCCCAGATAATTTTAAGAACTCTTATGTGCGCATCTTGAAATCAAACATTACTAGGCAGAACCTCAATCGTTTTATAAAGTAGACATTCATTACACATTGATTTGGATTTTGGGATTCTATTTTGATGTGCTGGAAACATCCCCCTTTTCCCTTTTTCTCTGCTCTTACTTATGAGCTCCCTTTATTATTTACTTTTTAATGAAGTTGTAATCTTACATATTTATGGGGTACAATTTAATGTTTTAACACATATATTTGTTGTATAATGATGAAATTAGGATAGTTTATGCATCACCCCATGCGTTTATTATTGATTCGTCATGAGTACATTCAAAAGCCTCTCTTCTAGCCATTTTGTAATGCAATATCTCACTGCTAACCATAGTTGCTCTGCTATGCAATAAAACACCAGAACTAATTTTTCCTACCCAATCATAACTTTTTACCTATTGACCAACCTCTCCCCATTTCCCCACCATCCCTTCCCCTAGTCTCTGGTAACCACTGTTCTCTACTTGCATGATATCAACTTCTTTTTAGATTCCACATATGAGTGATATGATGTAATATTTGTCTTTCTGAGTCTGAGTTATATTTAACATAATGCCCTCCGGGTTTATGTATGTTGTCAAAAATGACAGGATTTTCTTCTTTTTTATAGTTGAATAGTATTCCATTGTGTACATATACCACAGTTTCTTTATCCATTCATCTGTTCTTGGATACACAGGTTGATTCCATATCTTGGCTATTGTGAATAGTGCTGCAATAAATATAGAATTGCAAATATCTTTTTGCCATACTGATTTCATGTCCTCTGGCTATATACCCAGTAGTGGGATTGCTGGGTAATATGGTAGTTCTATTTTCAATATTTTGAGGAATGTCTATACAGTTTTCCAAAATGGTTGTACTAATTTACATTTCAATAACAATGT
>NW_012115655.1:83476-92923 GCF_000951035.1 Colobus angolensis palliatus
GCCCCAGCCTCCAGAGTAGCTGGGATTACAGGCAAGAGCCACCACGCCCCGGTTTTTTTTTTTTTTTTTTTTTGAGAAATGATTGTTAAGGTCTTTTGTCCATTTTAAATCAGCTTATTTGTTTTTGCTGTTAAGTTCCTTATATATTCTGGTTATTAACCCCTTGTCAGATGTATAGTTTGTAAATAGGTTGTTTCTTCACTCTGTTAATTGTTTCCTTTACTGTGCAAAAGCTTTTTGATATAATCCCTTTTATCTATTTTTAGCTTTCGTTGCCTGTGCTTTTGAGGTCTTGTTTTTAAATTCCTTGCCCAATTTAATGTGAAGTATTTCACTTATTTTCTTCTAGTAGTTTCATAGTTTCAGGTTTTACATTTAAGTCTAATGCATTCTGAGTTGACTTTTGTATATTATGAAAAGAAAGCATCTAGTTTCTTTCTTCTGCATGTAGACATTCAATTTTTCCAGCATCATTTATTAAAGAGACTGTCTTTTCTCCAATGTGTGTTCTTAGCACTTTTGTTGAAAATCAATTGGCTGCAGATATGGACTGCCTTTGAAAAAAAGCTTTAGGCCAGAGCAGTGGCTCACGCCTGTAATCTCAGCACTTTGGGAGGCTGAGGCAGGTGGATGAGCACTTTGGGAGGCTGAGGCGGGTGGATCACCTGAGATCAGAGGTTCAAGACCAGCCTGGCCAACATGGCAAAACCCCATCTCTACTAAAAATACAACAATTAGCCGGACGTGGTGGCTTATGCCTGTAATCCCAGCTACTCGGGAGGCTGAGGCAGGAGAATTGCTTGAACACAGGAGGTGGAGGTTACAGTGAGCCGAGATCATGCCATTGCACTCTAACCTGGGCAACAGAGTGAAACTCCATCGCAAAAAAAAAAAAAAACCTTTAAATGATGTTAGATGTGGAAGCCTAGATGCTACAAATGAAATATACAAGTGTACAAGGAAAAGTTATGCATGTATTTATTAGTTCAATAAGTATTTTCTCATACTTCATGCCAGGCACAAAGGACATGGCCATAAATGAGTCAAAAGGCTTGCCCTCATAGGGTTTACAATCTGGTGGGGGAGAGTTAACTTTCTATTTCTAGTCTTTCACAGGTTATATCAAGCAAACTATGTGAATTAACCTGGAATGTTTTAGATTTACTCATCAATTATGAAAAGTTCAGAAATTCAGTTGGGAGTAGCAATATGAGAGCCTGAATTGGTCTTTGGCTTCAATTAGTCATTGAATTCCCAAAGGTAGTGTCTTCTTGATTCCCAAAGGTGGTGTCTTCTTGACAATATGATAGGCTTTCAGGTCTAGATGGGAATGTTGATGAGCATATAGGCTGTGGCCTCGAATAGCATCCTTCAAATTTATTGGAGAACATAAATTTTAATTTACTCTCCCATCTTTAACACATTTCATAGAATGATGGCAAGTTATTATTATTTTTTTTTCCAGACAGAGTCTTGCTTTGTCACCCAGGCTGGAGTGCAGTGGCACAATCTTGGCTCACTGCAACCTCCACCTCCCAGGTTCAAGTGATTGTCCTGCCTCAGTCTCCCGAGTAGCTGGGATTACAGGCACATGCCACCATGCCTGGCTAATTTTTGTATTTTTAGTAGAGACGCGGTTTCACCATGTTGGCCAGGCTGGTCTCTAACTCCTGACCTCAAGTGATCTGCCATCCTCAGCCTCCCAAAGTACTGGGATTACAGGCATGAGCCACCATGCCCAGCTGATGGCGTGTTTTTTAATAGCTAAAAGATTATTTTCTTGCTTAACTCAGCTCTCATAAAAAGTTTGAGTCACTTTTGTCAAACAAAAACATTTCTTAGTGAAAATGAAAGCAAAGTATAGAAAATTTGATTTTTTAATATGATCAGAAAAAAATATAGTGCGGTTTCTGAAATCAGGTGAGATTTTCCTGTTTGTGTCTCTCTAGTGATTCCAACTCTTGTTTAAAAAACTCATAGAGGAAGATGCTATAACCAACCTGTATGAATTCATGGAAGACAATTTCCTTCTTTACCCAGTTAAAAATCTCTGATTATTGTTGTTATTATTATTATTATTTTGAGACAGAGTCTTGCTCTGTTGCCGAGGCTGGAGTGCAGTGGTGTGATCTTGGCTCACTAGAACCTCTGCCTGCTGGGTTCAAGTGATTGTCTTGTCTCAGCCTTCCTAGTAGCTAGGATTAAAGGCCGTGCCACCATGCCTGGCTAATTTTTTTTTTTTTCTTGAGGTGGAGTTTGGCACTTGTTGCCTTTGGGTAAAATCCAGTAATGGGATTGCTGGGTTGAATTATAGAACTGTTTTAAGTTCTTTGAGAAGTCTCCAAATTTCTTTCCACAGTGGCTGAACTAATTTACATTCTTATCAACAGTATATAATTGTTCCATTTTCTCCACAGCCTCACCAGCATCTATTTTTTGACTTTTTCATAGTAGCCATTCTGACTGATATGAGATGATATCTCATTGTGGCTTTGATTTTAAATCCCCAAATTTTTAGAGTTTACAATGTTTTTGTTGAGTTAAAAATATGACTAAGACTACTAATGTGCTATTTAACCAAGATAGTGCTTGCTAAAACAGTATAGAATTATTATTATTATTATTACTTTTTTGAGATGGAGTCTCTTGTTGCTCAGGCTGGAGTGCAATGGCACAATCTCAGCTCACTGCAACCTCCGCCTACTGGGTTCAAGCGATTCTCCTGCCCCAGCCTCCAGAGTAGCTGGGATTACAGGCACCCGCCATTATGCCTGGCTAATTTTTTGTATTTTTAGTAGAGATGGTGTTTCTCCATGTTGGTCAGGCTGGTCTCGAACTCCTGACCTCAGGTGACCTACCCTTCTTAGCCCCTCAAAGTGCTGGGATTACAGTCGTAAGCAACCATGCCCAGCAAGAAGGGTTAATTTTAAAATGCCCTGCACCTCATGAAACTCCAAAGACTACAAAAAGGATATTCAAAGAAAGAAGAAAAAAAGTACAGCTTGAGATGTAATATTAGTAGAAGGTGGAAAGAAGACAACTTCTTTTTTCTATGTTGAGTAGCATGGTCTTTAGACTCTAAAATGTAGGGTATACATTCTAGGAGGATACATTTGACTAAGATAGAATAAGAATTTTACATCTAAATAAATTCATAGTTTCACATGGAGTCATGCCTCCATTTTTGAGTGAAGTATGTAGGATATGCCCAGAGTCTACGTAATGAACAATTCAGTGCTCAAACTTAACAAGAGGTTGTAGACAATGTGAGTGGAGACAGTAGATAGGAAATGAAGTGATGCTATTGATGTTATCAAAAGAAGAAAAAGTTGGACTACTAAATTTTAATGCTGATCTTAGGCAATAATTGAAAACAAATTATGTATCTGATGGTTGTAAGTGCCTAAAAGAAAAGCAGAGACATTTGTTTTTATTGGTTCGATTGAAGAACCAAATGCGTTGACTAACTGTATTTTAATCTCAGCAAGATGATAGGCCTGTGAAAACCTGTGGCTCTCCAGTGCAGATGAAATGGTAGAAGAGTGGAATGGATTAACGCTATGCTTGTATGACCATGAGAAATTCTTTAGAAGAGGGAAGGGTCTAATCTTGATCCCACTCTGTTCGGTGTTTTTATTAATGACTTAATGGTGGCAATTATGATGCTCATCAAAAATGCAGAGAAGTCTGGATTGTGAGGGAAGGTTAATACAATAGAATACAAATGGAAAAGATAACAAATGCCTGAAATAACAGGTCTTCATTAACAGGATGACCATTAACACAGATTACGATAAACTTCTGGATTTAGGTTGGGTGTCTGTGTGTTTTTAGAAAAGTTTCACAACTTCTCTGAGCCTCAGTTTTCTTGACTGAAAAACAGTGATACAAATGCCTACCTTGTAGAGTTGTCATGAGGGTTATAAATGTGTAAAAGACTTGGCTGAGGGTGTGACATATAGGATGTGCTTGATAAATGGTAGCTCTTAGTATGATAATTATCATTTTACCAGTTCTTGAAGACAGGAGCATGTGTAGACTTTACAGATTAGGATAACTTTAAGATTCACTGGTTCCAATGAACAGGGTACTCACAAACAATATTAGGGGAGAATATGAGGACAACATCTTTATGAAGTCTGAGCTCAGGAATAGATTTTAAAATTTTGATAAATTGGCTTCTTTTAGAAGCAAATCTTGTATAATTCATACATCTGGAAGAAGACTCCCAGACTGTGGAGTTTAAGGCTGCATATGATGGAGACTAATTTGAGGCTAGGTGTAAATGCCAATAGAGATTAAACTGTTGAAGATTTTTAAAAGACTGTTAATGTATTTGTTAGTGCTCTATTACAAAAGTTTCACAGATAGTGAGTGGTCTGCCCAACTTTATTTTCCCACATAAACTCTATTACTCTTCATGTGCAATTTTGTAGAAGGCAAAGCTTTTTTCAGTTACATTGTACCATAGAATAAATGCCTATAGATGAAACATTTAAATGTAGGTGAAAACTTATATTTACTTGATACCTTATTGTTAATTCCACAAACAACATATAACTAGGAAAAACATATAGACAGAGAGGTACAGTGGAAGAGAGTCTTGGGGTTGCTGTGTTCTATTCCTGATTCTTCATTCATTAGCTGTATGTAATGGGCTGAATTGTGTACCCTGCTTCCAAATTCATATGCTGAGGTCTTAACCCCAGTACCTCAGAATGTGACTACATTTGGAGATAGGTCTTAAAGAGGTAATAAAGACAAATGGGATCATTGGTGTGGGTCCTAGTCCAATGACCAGTGTCCTTGTAAACAGAGGCAATTAGGACAAAGGTACACACAGAGAAGTGCATATGAAGACAAAGGGAGAAGATAGTATCTTAGCTCAGGCTACTATGCAAATACCATAGACTGAGTAGCCTGAGCAACGAACATTTATTTCTCTCCATTTCGGAAGCTGAAAGTCTGAGATCATGGTGCCAGCTTGGTCTGGTTCTTGG
Organism: Colobus angolensis palliatus; assembly: GCF_000951035.1. NCBI lineage: Eukaryota > Metazoa > Chordata > Mammalia > Primates > Cercopithecidae > Colobus > Colobus angolensis. The sequence continues at coordinate 88,477 of NW_012115655.1, forward strand.
TGAGGGCCTTCTTCCTGGTTATATCCTCATGTGGTCTTTCCTCGGTACCTGCATGCATGGGGCGGGTCGGGAGATGGGGGCGGCAGGGGTGGTGGGGAGAGAGAGAGAGCTCTTCCTTCTTTTATAAGGGCATTAATCTTATCATGGGGACCCTGCCCTCATGACCTTATCTAAACCTAATAACCTCTCAAAGGTTCCACCTCCAAATACCATCACATTGGGTATAAGAGTTTCAACATATAAATTTTGGAAGGATACAAACATGCAGTCCATAGCTGATGGCAATCTACAAGTAAAGGAGAGAGATCTCAGAAGAAATAAATTCTGTTGACACCAGAACTGTGAGAAAGTAAATTTCTGTTCTTTGAGTCACCTAACCTATGGTACTTTGTTATGGCAGCCTTAGAAAATGAATACACTTTGTAACCTTGGGTATTTAACATCTCTGAACTTTCATTTTCTCATCTGTAAAGTGTGATGATATTTTATAATATAAAATGGATGATATTTCAAAATAAGTAAAATCACCTATTTTAAATTGGGGGAAAAGATGACAAAAAAAGGAATAGTACTGAATAGTGGTAACTTTCTAATTTCATTTATTTTTCTAAAAGTCTGAGAGAAAAATAGATACATCTTGATTTGAAAGGACCAAAAACTCCACATAAAACTAACTAACTAAATAAATAATTATTTACAGGAAAATTCCCCAAATCATAATACCATCACGTAGAGAATACTCTAAGGGAATTTTAAATAAAATTTGATTCTCTCTCTCCAAAAATGTCAATTTACATTAATTTTCCAGAGATATATCTATTGCATAAATTAGGACACACCGTACTTGTTAAATACTTAAGCTTTGATTTAATAAGAGATTTCAGGATGCTGAAAGCAACCTAACCCTGCTGTTGTTATTGTAATGCATGCATAGACTGCAGTTGATAATCAGAACTGTGTTGGGCATTCCACTTTGCACCTCCTATGGCACCAATTTTCAGAAACTGTTAGAACTCAATGGAAAAATCTCACCTAAGATTCATCTGTGAGCTAAATTACAGGGGAAGCCATTATCATTCATTTTACATGCACTATTAGTTCAGGTTGTCAGCCGAGCACCTCTGGATCACAGGGAAAGATTTTGCTAGCTTTGAGAATCTGAGAATTGAAATGGTCAGCCAAGTTATTTCATTGTCCTTCTCATCAATAAATACTTCTTAATCTAACCAAAGTGATGTCTAGGTCTGAGTTCTGTGGTGGGGTTGGGATAGAGGAGTAGAAATTTAAAATTTTGCTGGAAGAGACCAAACAATACTAAACAATTAGGAATCAATTCAATGTTAAACTCTATGGAATTAAGTGGAAAACTATTTTAGAGAAAGGCAAGATCATTATCAATTTGAGGAAATCGATTAGGCTGATGAAGGAGGTGAGACTTGGACCAGGGTTTTGAAGTGGGAAGCTTAGAGTAGAGGACACGTGGGTGCAGGTTGAGGGGAAAGATGTGTGTGTGTGTGTGTGTTTGTGTGTGTGTGTGTTTGTGTGTGTGTGTGTGGTATGCATGGTGCTCAGGCACCTTTTCTGGGGTCGTGGTTGGGGGGAAGTGTGAAAGGAGAAAGATCATGAGCAAAGATGTAAATAAGAACCTAGATACCATGGGTAATACACTTAGAGAAATCTGGCTGATGAGAGGAAAAGATGTGCCCATTTACTGTCAGGATTAGGAAAATCCTATTTCTAAGTCCTTACAACAACCTACAGTGTAAGTATTATCATTGCCATTTTGGAAATGAAGAAACTGGGATTTTGAAAAATGTCTGGCATGAGTTTGTCTGGCATAGTGGGAAACAATGGGTCCACATGGATATCACAAACTAATGGAGACCACTTGCTAAAGCTAGGGCTAACATTATAATATACTTTGAACTCCAGAGTTTCTTGATGGGATCAAATTGAAGGTCATCTGAAACCGAGATCACATTTTGCTTAATATCTCCTCCCCTCCCCACATAGTCTATCCTCTATCCCTCATGCTCCCTCTCCAGAAAACACTCCTAAGAAATAACTTGACAAGATTCCCCACCTAAGTCTCTGCTTCTGGGGAACACTACTTAGGACACCAGAATTTGCCAAATAAGACTCTAAATTGTGATCAAGGCATACAGTGTATTATTGCTGCAAGTGAGGACACTTTGTGTAGCGGAGCGGTCTATCAGACAGCATTGTGCTGAGTGGGATATTGGTGGGAGGTAGTGATAACCATTACCATTAGCCAGTGTGGATGTAATAAGCACTTTACCTGGATCTTTTTTCCTAAAGCTGATTTCTAACCCTATGAGTTAGGTTTTATGATTGCCTCTGTGCTTATAGATATGGAAACTAACATTTGAAAGAGGAGATATGATTTGCTCACAGCCACACAGCTTGTCAGTGGCAAAGTCAGGGTTCCACCACTCCTGTGTTTAACATTGCAGCTCCCAAAACGAGTTTGTGCTTACTGGAATATGTAATTTACTAAATGTGTAACTTACCAGAATATCTAAGAATCATGGCTCAGGACAGTAAAGAGTTCTATCCAAGTTGCAGGGGCAGCCTATAATGGTATGTACAGTGCAATCCCTTTAAATGAGTACAGAATTATTTGAGAACTCCTGGGCGTAAAAGAGAATGGGAAATTGGGCAGAGAAGTTTGAAGTAAGTAAAAGATATGGTAACCACATGATTAATTAACCAAATGGAACACTACTGAGGGCAATAGGAGATGCCATTAGTAATTATACAAGGATAATAAGTGTAAGACAGACTGAGCAAATCAGGATGTATGATCACTTCAGTAATAGGAGGCAACAAGGAGCTATAGTAAGTTCTTGAGCAGGAGAGTGAAATAATTCTGTAAATGGTGTGCAACATGATTTGGAAGAAACCTTGGAAAGTAGGAGAGCAGGAGACAGGAGACTGATCTACAGATACTCATATGGTCTGTCTGAGTTTCTGTCCTGGCCTCTGGTTTTCTTTCTAGTTCACTGTTACAAATGGTGGTCCTTTCTGGACCTCAACATGCTTTCCAAAGGCTGTCAGCCAATCCTTTGTCCCAGGATATCTGAACCCTGTTCTGGTATTCCCAACCACTGGTTAAATCCTTTGTTTAATTCAGAAGGACTCTGCCCTGGAACCAAATATCCTCATTCTTTTTTATTTTTGGTTGTTGTTGTTTGAGACAGGGCCTCACTCTGTTGCCCAGGTTGGAGTGCAGTGGTGTGATCCTGGCTCACTGCAACCTCCGTCTCCCAGGTTCAAGCGATTTGCTTACCTCAGCCTCCTGAGTAGCTGGGACTACAGGTATGCACCACCATGTCTGGATAATTTTTGTATTTTTAGTAGAGACGGGGTTTCAGCATGTTGGCCAAGCTTGTCTTGAACTTCTGACCTCAGGTGATCCACCCACCTCAGCCTCAGCCTCCCAAAGTGCTGGGATTACAGGCATGAGGCATCGTGCCTGGCCCAAAATATTCTCATTCTGCTGGCTCTGCTTTCCTGAAATATCTATATCTTCATGGGGTATCCTGTGCCCCAGGGGCCTTGTGACTTTTCCCATAGAAAGCAAGGTCTGGATGAACAAAAAGAAAGAGGTGCACATTTCCCACTGAGAATCTCAGACATTTTGCCTAGATAGATTTGTCCTAAAACTTACTTCCCTCTGCTTAATGTAAGACAGTGAAGTGAAAAAGGTCATTTTGTGTAAGTGGTCCATTTTTTTTTTTTTTTTTTTTTTTTTTTGCCTTATACTCCTGAGAATTTGTGGCGGTTCTGGGTTAAACGATGAAGGCTTCTTATTCTCATGTAGGTCTCATAGCCCCTTGTCTCCCTGAGTTTAAAACACAATGCATTACCTTTCCAGAGGTAAGATTAGGGTCAATAGTTTGAATCTGGGTTTCAGAGGGGAAAGACAGAGGACCTATTATTATTGATGGAGAGCTCCTTTGCAAAAAGGGGGTGCAGAATGGTATATCCAGCAAATCTCCAGGGTCTGCAGAGATTTAAAAATATGTAAAAAAATATATATTAAGCTTGTAGCTTATATCCTTTGGAATTGAAACACATGTTCTTTCACAAGGCAGATTCCTGTGTCCTTGTCCTTTGGAAAATGCTGCTTCCTGGACTGCTTGTGTGGAGAAAGAATGAGGAAAACAAGGAAATTAGGGAAGGACCCCTCATTATGTGAATATGGGAATTTGTTTCTAAATGCAGGTTGATTGTCCAATCTTGAAAAACCCAAACTTGTGAAATGGACTTTGACTCCTTCTTTTCTTTCTCTTCTTTCTTTTCTTTCTCTGTCTCTTTCTTTCTCTCTTTCTCTTTCTTTCTTTCTTTCTTTCTTTCTTTCTTTCTTTCTTTCTTTCTTTCTTTCTTTCTTTCTTTCTTTCTTTCTTTCTTTCTTTCTTTCTTT
>NW_012115655.1:92973-173222 GCF_000951035.1 Colobus angolensis palliatus
CTTTCTTTCTTTCTTTCTTTCTTTCTTTCTTTCTTTCTTTCTCTTTCTTCCTCTCTCTCTCTCCCTCTCTCTCTCTTTCTTTCTTTCTTTCTTTCATTTTTGTTTTTTTTGAGACGTAGTCTTGCTCTGTCACCCAGGCTGGAGTGCAGTGGCGCGATTTCAGCTCACTGCAACCTCCACCTCCTGGGTTCAAGCGATTCTCCTGCCTCAGCCTCCTAAGTAGCTGGGATTACAGGCACATGCCTCCGTGCCCAGATAATTTTTGTCATTTTTGGTAAAGACAGGGTTTCACCACATTGGTCAGGCTGGTCTCGAACTCCTGACCTCGTGATCCTCCCACCTCAGCCTCCCAAAGTGCTGGGATTACAGGTGTGAGCCACCACGCCCAGCCTCGCGTGTATTTTTCTAACTTTACAACATAGTGAAAAGCACCCAAACTTTAGAATTACATAGATCTGGGTTCAAATTCTAGATTTATTATTTAATAGTTATATGACTTTAGATAAGCTCTATAACCTCTTAGCTTGATTTTCCTCATTTATAAAATGTCAGAGAAAAATAGCACCCCTTGAGGTTGTCATGCAGTATAACTGAAGTACTATTTATCAGGTCTCAAGCATGAAGCTTGGCACACAGTGAAGTGGAGCTGCTGCTTCCTCAGACACAGTACACGTGGGCTAATATCTGCACTTTGCATAGCCCACTCTGAAGGAACATATCGCATCATCTTATACTTAGTTGTCCATGTGCCTGCCTCCCCACCAGAATGCTTGTTTCTTTTTGTAGTCCAGAGCCTGACATACAGGTGCTCAGAATATAGTCATTGTATGGAAACTAAAAATAAAATAGTCTTTAGTAGTAACCTAGTTTCCAGGCAATATTCTCTTTATCTGGAATCTTGACAAAACTTTTCTTTTTTTCTTTCTTTTTTTTTCCTTTTTCATTTCCTTCCTTTTCTTTCTTTCAGTTGTACATTTCCAATGCTGTTTCTTCTTTGGTAAAATGGAGTCCCTCTCTAGGGGCTGCTATGAGGATTACATGACTCAAGTCTGTGAAGGGCTTGGCACAGGGGCTGGTATAGTGCAGATGTTTGGTGGGGGCTGGGGGTGTGTTGAGACAAGGTCTCACTCTATTGCCCAGACTGGTTTTGACCTCTTGGGCTCAAGCAATCCCCCTGTGTTAGCCTCCCAAAGCACTGGGATTGCAGGTATGAGCCACCATGCCCAGCCTCGTGCAGATGATTGTGTAAGTGCTTTTGATAACTATGTCCAACTTGTGTATTTGCTATTACAGAAGAACAGCTTTTGAGGTAATTTATGTTGAAATTTCTATCTTTTAAAAATACGTTTTCATTACAAAGCTAATACATGCTCACTGTCAAAAAATTGGCAAATATAGAAAATAGAGACTCCTCAGTCTAATGATTGGCTCCTTTCTGAGGCTTCTGTGGAGCAGATTTGTGGTGGGCAACATCCTTCTTGCAAGACATGAGAAAATTAGAAACCTGGACTGGAATCCTCACACAGACCTGCAGATGTAGACATTTTCAGGCTTGGGCAGTCTGGACCTAGAGCACATCTCCTGAGAAAGCTACTGAATTGGTTTGGAGAACGTTACCAATGATAGGCTCACCTACATGACACCTTTCATTCCAGTCAGTGTTTCTGAAGCCTGCCTTGATGAAATCACAGCATGGCTGCAGAACTGACATGGGCCCAATTGTCCTACCACTCATAGCATCACCACCTGGACTCAGACAGCTTTGGCTACTGGTCCGGACATCTGGCTCTCAAGCCCTGATTTTGGTGAAGTTTGTCTAGTGTTGGTTTATAAAAACCTATAGTGTCAGTAAGGTTCTACCCACACTAATAACCCTACTCAAGGAGGTACAGTTTTCTTACCAGCTGCTTTAAATACCTTCTCTCATTTTGGAGCACCCAACCACACAGAAACCCAGCCCTGTCTCTCACTCAAGGAACTGACCCTTTAGTGGTGGATCTAGTGACTGCATATGGAAATGGCCCATATTAGCAGTGTGGCCACACACGGGCTTACTGTCTTCTCTTTCTTTCCGTAAGTGAGGAGCATCGTTAGGAGTACACCAACAATTTTATTCTTTTGATTCAACCTCAGAATTTCCGAAGTGGCCCTTCCTGTCCATCCCCGTTGTTTCAGTCTTCTTGAGGCCCTAAAATGTGCTATCCTTTAAGGTACTTCAACCCCATTGCAATCCACATTTTCAGTCCAACTTCCTGAAAAAAAAGATGTAGCCAATACCCAGCAGCTGCAGTTTGCTGCCCAGGAGTCTATTACAATTGTCCGTAAGTCCATGCTTCTCCAATGCTATTTTCTTTGCCAAGAATATTCTATCTCTTGGAAAAGTCCTGCTATTTTGCCGCATCTGAACGTTGCTACAGTGAAATCTTAGTTGACTCTGGAAAACAGTTATCCAGTTCTTTCCAATGCTCTCAGAGCCCACAGTTTTGCCTCTGTTACTGCCCCTATAATATGTTGTAATTATCTATTTCTACATCTGTCTCCTCCCACTGGAATGGGAGACTGTGGAAGCCAGCGATAGCTCATATTCACTGGTGCATCCCCAGTGCCTAGCGCATAGTAGGCATGTAGTGTTGATTGGCGGAATAACTAGTGACTAGAATAAATGTTCTTTTGCTCATAGAAAATAGCTTTTAGGCTAATATGCTTTTGTGATTTAGCAAAAAATGATAAAGTTCAAATGGGAAAAAGTTTCCTAACTTGTTGTGACATACAGCAAGAGATTTTATTGCATATTTCTGTTTTTATCTGCCATATGGCTTTCCATTCACAAACTGCTCTAGTGAGAATTACTTTTGCAGGTAATTTTCTAATGATTGTCTCGGGATAAACAAATTTATCAGACTTGTTTGGCTAATGTATTCAAAGAGGTTCACAGGGGAAAAGATTAATCATCTAAGAAGCAAGCCGGTGTCTGTCATTAGGCGGAAGGGTCCAGAGAGATGATCGGAGCTGAGCGGGTGGTTGCTATGACTGCAGATACCTTTCTCTCCCTTTGTGAGGTCAACAGCAGCTCCCAAGCTGATTGGCTAAAATTAGATTATCCTGCTGACCAACTATGGGGAGCTAATTTCATCAGAAAGAGAAAAATGGTAGGAAATCCTGCTGTGATGCTACAAAGGAATTTTCTTTAGAAACCCACAGAGTCCAAGTTTGCTTTCATTATAATTAATATGTTCCTTCTAATAAAATAATATGAGGGAAGCAGACAATAGCATTAGTCTATTATTTTGTATATCCATATAAGCTTTAATCTTGTTTGTCCTACAACCAACTCTCAAAGTTAAAGTTACCTTTATTTTCCTGTAAATACCTTCCATAACCAAAGACTGTCATCGTGTACATGTTTATGTTTATATAATTGGAGATAGGCTAATTGTGAAAAATACAAAAGGAGCTGGCACAATAAAGGTATCTGCTTGCAGGGCTCTTGCCCTAGGGAAATAGTGGGCACAAAAAACTTTAAGCAGAATCATTTACCTTTGGATTGAGAGCATAGTTTTAATTGAATTTGAATAGAATTCGCCTTCCAAAGGGTTCTTTTCCTATAAGTCTTATAGTGCCTACCCTCTGGCTTTCCACCTGGTATATTCTTTGTTCTGGAAATTAATCACCACTGACCTGGCTTATTACATTTATTTCTGTACAGAGAAAATACAGACTTAGTTAATAAGCTGGGGAGCCAAAATTCAAATCCAGTTCCCCTTGTTAGCATTTTTTGCACGAGTCTCTGCTTGTTTTGCGTGAGTGTTATTACAGTCTTCATTTTTTGTTACTTTTTCACTTACGTTATTGTATAAATCTAATGATCATTTTTGATACCTACATAATGTTTCATTCAGTGATTTGTACCATGAGTTACTCAACATTCCATTATTGCTGAACTTTAGTATTTTCAAATTTTGGAAATATTTTCTGAATAAGATATTTTTCTGTTTATATTAAGGCTATCATATAACCCATATCATAGGGTTAATTTCTAAAGTTGAAAGGACTCTTTGAAAAGCAATGTTGTCAAATTCTCTCTTGTCAATAATACAAAGGCACTCAATGTACTGCATTCCTGACAGCTTGGAAGAATCAGTTAAAAAGCAAAAACACAAGACCAAAAAACAAATTAAAAATGTTGATTGATAGACAACAATAAGCTTCCTGTTTTATGCTTTTCCTGATCACTAAATAATTTCTGTATTTGTTAAAGTATATTTACTGAGCACCTGTTGGTCTTGTGATATATTAGTGGGCAGCATAGATAAGTGATGATATATCTGTTTCTTAATTCAATTTTTTTTTCAGACAGGACATTTTAAATATTACTATTATAGTATGTGAGAGGAAGATGATTAGAAGGGAGAAAGATTTCAGGGAGACCAAGCTCAGATATTATCTTATAGAATGGTTAGCTAAGTATTCAGTGATCAAACCATTTTGGAAAGGGAAAAGTGGGCGCAGAAAACATATAGAATCACAAACTCTTATGAGTTATCTCGATGTTCTAGTGGAATTTCCTTATAATTACATTATTAAAAGTCTCCATCCCAGGCTATTGGATTTAATACGAACTTTGTAGATGCATGTGAGAGACTTTCAGCTCCCTTTTTCATGTATTTCTTTCTCTTCCTATCTTTTAATACTGGGGCTGTTGGGTAGTGGTGGTGTGTAGCTTCATATTTGGGTCGCATTTTCAAATAGGAGTGATGTGGTTGTGGTGAGAGATGTTGAAATTTGAGTTGTGGTGGCATAAGAATAGACCTAAGATAACTTTGTCATGGTTCCCTAGGGTAGAAGGGGAGAGGTGGTCATCTATCCTCCCACTACTTGCAATAGTGCAAACATCATATAGCCAGATAGTTTGGTTCTAGAGTATGGCTGTCACACAGTCAAGGGCTGTTTGAAAGTGGTTATATGGTCAAACAATTGATTCCTGTCGTTTTAGAGAATGGATTGTATTGAAACCAACCATAGTCTATGTTTCTGCAAACCATTATTTGAGACAAACATAGCTTGCAAAACAAAATATTTGTTCATTCAGAGGTCATGCATGCTAGGTTATTTATCTCAGTGCTTAGCACAAAGTAAGTGATCAATAAATATTTGTTACTTTTGTCATTTATATTTTTATTATTATTAAATTTGCTGAAGTGTGATTTTTTTCCACTTCATATTCCAAAGGCATCTAGAAGTGAAAGGGAAAAAGGAATAGCATCAGAGATGAAAGAGAAGGCAGGATCAAGGGGGGAGCTATTTTTAAGACTGGGCTGCTGCTCTAAAGTGCAGAGGAAGAAACAAGAAGAATAAAGAGCCTGATGATGAGGGCAGAGGACAGACCAACGGTTAACTGCATAGAGTTGTGGGAGCAGGTGGAGGGTCCTGAACAGGAAGAACAGGACAGTGGAAAACTAAAGAAATGTTAGCAAGCCAGGCTCTGAAATCATGATGAAATTTAGCTTGCCTTAGGCTAAACACTATTCTGTTTCTAAAGCCATGAGATATGGAAGGCCATACTCACTTTCTATTGCATGCCAGGTTGTGCAAGGACTTGCAATTGAAAACAAATTGCCTTATTGCTAGACAGAAATTAAACACTGGAGTGAGCTTGGGAATGACAGGTTGATAAGCAATTATTTTGTTTCCTTGAAAGCAAGATTACTGGCTACATGTTGAAATTTCAGTTTACTAACTGCACAGTGGGCCACATGGCTTGTTATGCATAAGAAGCAAATGGAAAGGTCCAACCATGATTGTGATCCTGGTCTGACAAGGTAGCAAAGACCAAATGGACTCCATTTATGCTGAGCACTTCCTGGAAGGAAAAGGCTGATGATTGCTATGTCCTCTTCTGAGAAGTTTGCTTAATTTAGTCTGAGCCCCTAAGGAGGGAGGGGCAACATCTAACTGGTTTGTGGGTGTACAAGTTGTCGGAGCCTACAAAGAGGATTGGCAGGCAGAGTCTCCACAGACCAAATTGTGTCTCAGCCAGTGCAGAGCACTACCAAGTCACTGTGTGTGTGGTTGTGTGTCTGCTACAGGAAGGGACTCCGTGGTGGGCTCAGAACCGGGGCATTGCCAAACATCCACATGGCTCGAAACAAGTCCCTTCACCCTGCAGGGGTCCAGCTTTATACATCTGTAAGGTAAGGGCATTGGACAAAGAGCCCTCTGGGTGCTAAGAGTCATGACCTAAATAGACTTGCAGTACATGGGCCTTTAGGATTGTTGGGTCCACAGAAATATTGGCTGAAATGGGAGGAATAAGATAATTTCCATTTGTATTTTCTCTGGCCCAGAGAAATTTTTTAAACTTTTCTTGCTTCTGTGTTGTAGCCTATTAGATAATTTTAATTAGTTCTTCCCTATTGTACAGTAATTTTTTATCTGTCTTGACTGTGAGCTATTCAAGAACAGGGACATCATTTTTCCTGTAACTTATTTAGTTTTGAAGAAGTAGTATATTTACATGATTCAGAAGGTGCAAAAGGGAATACAGCAAAGTCTTCTTCCCTCAGCAACCCATTTTCCCCTTCCTATTGGCAATCAAAATTATTGTTGTCTTGTGTATACTTGCAGTTGTTTTATGCATGCACAGACAAAAATATATGTACTGTATTCACTTTCCTCCTGTTGCCAATACCTTTTGTGGACAAATACTAGTTAGTGTATGTACTCGTTCTGCATTTTCTGCTTTCTGCTTAATGCTATATAGTGAAGATACTTTTACATATCATATAATGAATTACCTCAGTCTTTTTTATAGCAACATGGTATTCCATTTAGTAATTTATTTAAACAGTTTCAACTTGATGTTTAGGTTGTTTTTAATCTTGTGATATTATAAATAATACTGTAATAAATAATCTTATGATTTTGCAGCTGTGCCTGCGTGTGTGTGTGTGTGTGTGTGTGTGTGTGTGTGTGTGTGAAAATTTCTAGTAGTAGAATTTTTGGGACAGGTTTATATGTATTTTCAATTCTAATAGATATTGTCAAATTGCTTTTTATAGAAGTTACATCAGTTGACAGTCTTACCAGTAAAATTCGAAGTGCCTGTTTTTCTACATCTTCACTAACATATTTGTGTGTCTCGATGGGAACCTGAACTCTTGCAGGGCCTTAGGTTCTTTGATTAGGAAAATCAGTCAAATCTATCCACTTGGATTAGTATATGTTCTCCAGCATTGCTGCCTCTTATCCTCCCACCTCCTACTTTTGACAAGGGGGAGGGTGGGAGAGAGAGACAGGGGGAGAGAGAGAGAGAGAGAGAGAGAGAGAGAATGAGATTTTGTGCTAATGAGACAAGTGGCAGATAAGTTCCTAAAATGTGATTTGGGAAATGCCAATGGGGTCTCTCTTTCACAGATACTTATCCCATCAATTTAATTTGATTTTTAAAAAATTCCACATTTGAATTTGTTCCTTTGCTTAAGATTTTGTCTCTTATCAAAACATAACTGATTAAGTCTTATCAGTCATTTGCACCCTACCATGAATTATTTCCACCCTAAGCAGTTTTGCTGTGCAGGAAGTCAGGGAGAAAGATGGGAAGGAAAAGATTCTGGAAGAATATTCAAATGTCACCTATTTAACAATTTTAGCTACTTCTACTGTGTTATTAGAGAGATTTCTCTAAAACCAATTTTGGTCATGTCATTTTTCTGCTTAATGTATTTCCATGACCGTCACCACTTTTAGGGTCAAAGATACATTTAGCATGGCGTGCAAGGCCTTTCACAGTTTGGTTTCTGTTGACCGTTATAGCTTCTTCCCTTTTAGTCTTGGCCCTTTAAACCGCAGTTACAGTTAGCTTCTTGCTACCTCTGAAGTGAATGATGCCTTCTCATCTCCAGGCATTTACACATAGTGGATCTCTATTTGGATTACTTTCCCCTTTGCCTCTAGACATAGTAACTCTATCATCAATTACCCTGTGTATCCTTTACCACCTTTCCTAATTTGAGCTCTGAAGGCCATTCTGAGGGCTTCCTAAGACATTTGTGCCTACTTCCATCCAAGCAGAACTTCTTCAGTGTTATAATTTCCCTTAAATTGCTTGTCGTTAGTTTAATTCCTATCTCTTAATAGACTATAAGCCTCTAGTAGGCAGAAAGACTTTTTTTTCTGTCTTTTTAAATCTTTATTTTCCATAGGTTATTGGGGTACAAGGTAGTGTGTGGTTACATTAGTGAGTTTTTTAGTGGTGATTTGTGAGATTTTGGTGCACCCATCACCTGAGTAGTATAGACTGCACACTATTTGTAATCTTTTATCCCTTGCCCCCTGTATTAGTCCATTTTCATCTGCCAAGGCATACCTGAGACTGGAAATAAAAAGAGGATTAATTGGACTTACAGTTCCACATGGATGGAGAGGCCTCAGAATCATGCGGGAGGCAAAAGGCACTTGTCTTACATGGTGGTGGCAAGAGAAAAATGAGGAAGATGCATAAACGGAACCCCCTGATAAAACCATCAGATCTTATGAGACTTATTCACTACCACAAGAACAGTATCCCCATGATTCCAATTATCTCCCACTGGGTCCCTCCCACAACACATGGGAATTATGGGAGCTACAATTACCTCTCACTGGGTCCCTCCCACAACACATGGGAATTATGGGAGTGCAATTCAAGATGAGATTTGGTTGGGGACACAGGTCAAACCATATCACCCCCTCCTAACCTTCCTCCCAAGTCTCCGAAGTCCATTGTCTCATTCTTATGCATTTGTGTCCTCATAGCTTAGCTCCCACATATCAGTGAGAACACACAATGTTTGGTTTTCCATTCCTGAGTTATTTCACTTAGAATAATAGTCTCCAGTCTCATTCAGGTCACTGCGAATGCCATTAATTCATTCCTTTTTTATGACTGAGTAGTATTCCATTGAAAATATATACCACGGTTTCTTTATCCACTTGTTGATTGATGGGCATTTGGGTTGGTTCCACGATTTTGCAATTGCAAATAATGCTGCTATAATCGTGTGTGTGCAAGTATTTTTTTTTTGTATAAAGACTTCTTTTCCTCTGAGTAGACACCCAGTAGTGAGATTGCTGGATCAAATGGTAGTTCTACTTTTAGTTCTTTTTGTTTTTTCTTTTAGTTGATTGTGGTTTTGATTTGCATTTCCATGATCATTAGTTATGTTGAGCATTTTTTCATATGTTTATTGACCATTTCTATATCTTCTTTTGAGAATTGTTAATAGCTGTGACATAATTAAACTCAAGAGGTTTTGCATGACAAAAAAAAGTCAGCAGAGTAAACAAACAACCCACAGAGTGGAAGAAAATGTTCACAATCTATACATCCAACAAAAGACTAATATCCAGAATCCACAAGGAATTCAAACAAATCAGCAAGAAATAAAACAAACAATCCCATAAAAAACTGGGCAAAGGACATGAATAGACAATTCTCAAAAGAACAGCCTTCATCCCTAGACCTTCTCTATGACACAACCTCCTTAAATGAGAAGGAACCAGAAAACCCACTCTGGTAATATGATAAAACAAGGCTCTTCAACACCCCCCAAAAAATCACACTAACTCACCAGCAATGGATCCAAACCAAGAAGAAATCCCTGATTTACCTGAAAAAGAATTCAGGAGGTTAGTTATTAAGCTAATCAGGGAGGCACCAGAGAAAGGTGAAGCCCAGTGCAAAGAATTCCAAAAGACTGATACAAGAAGTGAAGGGAGAAATAGTCAAGGAAATACACAGCATAAAGAAAAAACAATCAAAACTTCAGAAACAATGGACACACTTATAGAAAGACAAAATGATCTGAAAAGTCTCAGCAATATAGTTGCACAAGTAGTAGAAATAAATTCAGAGCTCAAAGACAAGGGACCAGTCCATGTCACAACTCTTTAAACATCTTTTTCTGAATATTATTTCCTGTGATCTTTTGAAAGTTGATGGATAGTTCACTGGACTAAGCTCAAATTGATTTGGCTTTCAGTTGAAACGAGGCAAGCTAAAGAACAGAATATCTTCGATTAGCAATATAGTGGTTTATATAAACACAACAAGGCCTCATATCATTTTGGTACTGGGATGATGTTTTTCTTAATGTCATAATATTAGTAAGATGTATCCGTTATGTAGTGTGTGTGTGTGTATGTGTGTCTGTGATTTATGTAACCTGAGTGTTGGCTAGGGTACCTGCTGAAGTTTATAGCAATGTCAGGGTAGGATTAAGTTGGTATATAGTCCAGACTGCCCAGTTTTGAATTCTGGCTTCATAACAAGCTTTATGACTCTTAACGTACAACAAGACATTCCTTGATCTCTTCAGAGGATTGGTTTCAAGACCTCCAGCAGATATCAAAATCCACAGATACTCAAGTCCCTTATATAAAATGATATAGTATTTGCATATAACCTATGCACATCCTCCACATACTTTAAATCATCTATAGATTACTTATAATACCCAATATAATGTAAAATATAGTTATTATACCATATTGTTTTAATTTGCATTGTTTTTGATCATTGTATTGTTATTTATTTATATTTTTTCTAATATTTTCGATCCACAGTTTGTTGAATCCTTAGATGTGGTACCCATGGATACAGAGGGCCCACTGAACCTAAGGTTTCTGTCACTTGTGTTATCTTCTGTAAATGGGCTGAAGATAATAGTAAGACCTTCATGAAATTTTTTGAGGATGAAATGAGTTAATATCTGTAAAGTGCTTTGACTAGAATTTGGCATAGTAAATGTCCAATACATGTCAGCCACTGTACATGATACTGGGAACAGATGAGAAACAGTGGTGTTTATGCATTCTGGGTTGGAGTTTGGTGTGGAGAATATGTGCCTACTCTTGGCCTTTTCTCACATTACCAGGAAAGGCTAGAGAGGAAGTAGCTAGATAGGGTTTTTTAGGTATCCCTTACAGAAGAGCAGCCCCTGGGGAATAAACACAAGCTATGGAAGGAAGCTTGACCAGGCAGCTGAGTAGGTTTCAGGCTAGTTAGAGCAGGTGTACATGGATCAACATTAAAATGGTCAAGCCCCAGGTGCTGGTGCTACCATTTTGAGGTTGAGGTTCTTGGTGGAAACTGACAAGGGAAGGCAGATTCTAGGGCTTGTAGAAACTGCAACTGATGTCTCAGACAAAGGGCTAGTTCTGCTCTCCGTAAAGAACTCTGTAAGACAATTAAATAAGCACACCACCCTATTAAAAGAGGGCAAAAAATAGAAATAAACAGTTTGCAGAAAAAGAAGTAGAAATGGCTTTTAAGCACATGAAAAGCCACTCAGCCCCACTCATAAAAGAAAAAATGTGAATTACAACTACAGCAAGATTCCATTTTTCACCTATCAGATTGGCAAATGTAAGAGTTTGATAACACTGAGAAATAGCTCTCTGCCAACTGGTGCAACTTTTACAGAAAGTAATTTGTTAATATCTGTCGAAATTAAAAATGCATATGCCTTTTCACCTAGCAGTTCCACTGGTAGGAAAATGTCCCACATACATATTCTCAAATGTGTGAAACAATCCATGAAAAGTTTACTCATTTAAGCATCGTTTATAATAGCAAAGTTTTCAGAACGTCCTGAGAGTCCACTAATAGGACTGGCTAAGTAAGTTTGCATCAATTTGATGCAACTGTAAACAAGAACAAAGAAATACTTCTTGCGTAGACATGAACTCCCAAGATTTTTTGCTTTTTTAAAAAAGGTGTAAGTGCAGAAAAATATGTCTAGTGGGCTACTTACTATTTGTGTTTAAAAAGGGAAAACAGGCTATATACACACTTATCATCGTATGTATATAAATATGCATAAATAGGTGATACAGATTATCTGTTATCTGAAATACTTGAGACCAGAAGTGTTTTGGATTTAGATTCTTTTTTGGATTTTGGAGTATTTACATTATGTTTACCAGTGGAGTATCCCTAATTTGAAAATCTGAAATCCAAAATAGTCCATTGAGCATTTCCTTTGAGGGCCCTGTCAGGGCTCAAAACGTTTCAGACTTTGGGGCATTTTGAATTCTGGATATTCAAGTATGGGATGCTTAACCTGTACATTATTTGCCTGTGGGGACGAAGATTGGGGGATAGGTGAGAGAGAAACTTTCCACTTCATACCATTTAGTAGTGCTTGAATTTTGAATCATATAAATTCATTACCCATTCAACCTTTTAAAATATAAATATTGCATCCTGCTCTCTAATATAACCATGGAATTTATGTGAAAAATGTGTTTTGAAATATTGATGCATGCAATTAATCATATACCACCCTACTCTTGTTCCTTTTGATACCCAACAATATTTGAATAAATTCGATGCTCCAGGAAGACACTATGGGATTATCCTACAGTTCCTTACATCCCTAGTATCCAGATCAAGTACTGCTGAACATGCACTCACCACAGTGTAAGATGGTTTTAAGTGGCATGAGTAAGGCTTTGGAGGAGGCAGAGCTGAGCATAAATCCTGTTTATATTAGCATTGGCTACATTAACTTGATTGAGTTGCCTAATCTCTCTACACCTTGGTTTCTTGATCTGTAAAATGTAAATAATAACTATTCAGTGCTATATCATGAAGTTGACCTTCACTTTCCTGATATGCCATGGGATTTCAAGTTGATTTAAGGACAAAACTCATTAATAAACAGCTTTCTGCATTAGTGTCCCGGCTTTGCCTCTGTTAGAGCCATGGTAAAGCTGACTGAACTTACCTCTTGCCCCTTGTTTCACTAAGTCCCTTGTAAATGACTCCAACCCACCATTTTCTGCTTCCTGCCGCCTCTCTGAAGTTGGTCTCCATTTCTTCCTGGTCAGCCAATTCTCTTTCTAAGGTACACTCAACTTAGTACTAAGAATGTGCTTCTTACCCTCTTTCCTATCCAAAGCCTCTGGAGGCGTTTTAGATAGTTATTTTCTCATGGTTGAAAGAAAGGGAATTCCTTTCACAATGGGATTTGGGGGTCAATCTATTGTGTCTGGATCCCCGGAGACATGGTGGCAATCACAGTTATCTTGGAAGAATTTGTGCCAGGGGTGCAGGGGTAGGTTAGACGCTTCTGTCTTCCCTTGCTCTAACTGCAGCTCCTACTTACCTGTGGCAACTTTCAGACACCTATGCTAACTGTTCATCAGAGTTTGGCTTGGTATAATTTATAATCAGATGTACATAAAATGTGCTTGTGTCTTGCAAACTGTTTACTTAAGCAACTATTAGGACCTGTTACCATGTGACATCAAAGGCTCTGAGGTAGTTGTTTTATAGTCAATCCAAAAAATGACTGAAGGTTTGGGTTTATATGTGTTCATGTACTTTAATGGGAGAGAAGTTCGTATATGGTTAATAGATTGGTTGCTCTGATGAGATAGAATGCTTTTTGAAGAAGTTTCTCTTTAAAGTCAAACGTTAATCACTTTCAAGGTGGAGGGAAAGCAGAAGTGGGAAAAGTCCAGACTATGGTAGGCTAGATTTCCCCCAGATATTATTGATGCTTCTGTCTCCACAGCCTAACATAACAGCTGGTGAGTAGGGAGAAACTGGAGAAAGATCTTTTTTTGCCTTTAATCCAGTATGCTGTTTTCCTGTGCCCATTTTACTGTAATTCTCGGTGGCCATGGGACAAAAGCTGTTGACTGATACATGCAATTACCTCTTCTAATATTGCTCTCAACTGTCAGGCCTGACTGACAAAAGTGGATGAGGTTTAGTTAAGGTCTGGGAAAACACTCTTTTAATAAAAGACATTCCCATCTCTACGATCACACCCTCCCTCAGACCTTTTCATCTGTTTTCTAGAAAGATAAGGTCTGGTGATGGAAAGTTAAAATGTGTGCTGAACTTGGACATTAGCAATGCCACCATTTACCTCAAAAAATTCTCCACAGTGTGTGGTGTGTGTGTGTGTGTGTGTGTGCGTGCACGCACAGTTTGCATTTGCAATGATGGAAATCAGTTTGGATCGTTGGGCAAGGTTTCCTCAGAAAGAATAAGAAGCTCTTTTAGAACCAGATCCTTATTGGTTTCAGCCCTCAACTGATTATTTTGCAGGCAAAAGAAAGCCTGAGGAGACTTTCCCCTCTGAGTTTTTCAGCGGATTGCTGGACTCAGAGGCCCTCATTTCTCTTGCAGGAGGTGTGGAGCAAAAGTGTGTTGAAAGAACTGTAAATGGGAATTCTCTCCTTCCCACTGAGGAGCTGCTGGAGGTTGCGGACTCCCAGAACGCCACACTGAGAAGAGGAGGGCTAAAATTCTAGAGCAGAATCCCTGGGGCAGCCCCTGCTGAAGGAGGGTGCATCTGTTGAGAATCTCACCACCGCCCCCACCCCGCCCAGCCTTCAATTTAGAGGAATTTCTAGTTCACGCAGAATGAAGACAAGATCGGATAAGCGAGGACGATGTCCTATTTACAAGTGTGGTTTAGAAGACTGAAGTGGAAACCTTGGGAAGGTGTTCTTATAAAAACAAAAAACTGTGTGACTTTTGAAAGACCTGCTGGTCATTCTGAATGCAGACTGCTGGCCATGGTGCAGATGGAAACCAATTCTTTAGGAAAGCTGGGCAGCACTTGGCAGAGCCTGCTCCCTGACTCCTTTGATTTGTGTGCGTGTTTGGGGAGGGGGTTGGGACTGAAGAGGTTGCAGTTTATTCACACACCCAGGAGGGAGCTAATTCAGGTCAGAAGGAAGTCTGCTCCCTTATCAACAGTTAGGTAGCTTTTCCTATCAGTTTCCCCTTGCGTTGGCACTCAATTTTCATAATACAATATGTAATGTGATAAGGCCTACCCATTATTAATAGTAGCAATAGCGTGGCAAGGTTATTCCTATGCACTTTTCTTAAAGAACAAAGGGCCAAGCTACCGATGAAGCGAAATTACCTATAATTTTAGAACCAGGACAAAACAAATTATTCTCTTTCAAGTGTCTGCAGACTCTACTTAAAAAAGCTTCTCTTAGTGATAAGCCCACCTTCCACCTCCACCCTTTCCTCCTCCATATAGAGACTATACATCAAGGTAACACCTGTTTGCTTTCTGTAGGGGCCTGAGTATGTATGTCAGCTAGGGTCAGACAGGAACAGGAGTCTGACACAACACACATTTATTGCACTCCTGCTTCATGCCAAGAAATGTACCAAAATCTGGGACTGTGTAACACAGCAAAAGAAAAGACTCATCTCCAGGAGGCCCCCTTGTCTAGGAAGAGAAACTGAACATCAGCATAAGGTGGTAAAAAGCTATGAAGGAGGTGAGTGCCACGGAGGAGGGATTTTAGCCTGGACAGGTGAGGACTGGCTTTTTGGAAGAAGCAGATGCCCCAGCTCAACTTTAAAGTGCCCATGTGAAATGAACTGTCTGTACCTTCAATTCCACAGGTGGAGTAGGTGGCCAATGTTTAATTCTGGAAGCGGGAAGTGTAAAGGTGTGGTGTGTGTGTTTACCCCTACTTAGGGATTCAAAACGGACAGTAAAGAACAAAAGTCTAGCCCTTTGAGCATTCTCCAAGGGACATTTGAGGTCTAGCTGGCCCCAGAGAAAGGGCGACAGAGGCAAGGTCATATCCATTTGAGAAAATCAAAGTGTCTGCTCCAATTGAGTCTGGTATCCTTATTCCTGGAATAGCCATCCCTACTGCTCTGGTGCTGATTCACCTCCTGCAGTTCAGTGCTTCCTGGAAAGTAGGCTGGGTTTTTTAACAAAGTGACTCCTTACTTGTCATGTTTTACCCATACACAGAGGCCACTGCACTATGTACAAGAAACAGCAAAAAATTAAATGAGACTCAGTGCCTTCCTTAGGGATCTAAAACCCTGGTAACACAGATAAACAGGTAAACAAATAATGGCAGGATGGTGTGATTCTATAGCAATAGGAATAGGGCACTGCAGGGGCAAGGAAGGAAAAGGTGGTGATCTGGCTTGGATTCAGTGATTAAAAAGGGGCTTACCTCCTTTCTCTGTTTCTGCCAATAGCCAGTGATTAACCCGTGCTTTTCCCATATCGGACATAGCTATAAGTACTTTGGACATAGCAGCACATTTAATCGTCATGCAACAAGAGGAAGCTGAGGCAGACAGAAGTGCCCAAAGTCACATCCTTGAAGCCAGGACTTGAACCTGAGCTGTCTGGCTCCTGAATCCATGCATTTCACTAATAATGACCTACTCTACAATGGGGAACAAGCTCCATTCTGGCCTTTCTTTAGTGAAGGCAACTGCCTGAGCTCATGGTCTGATCTGGCTTCTGGGAAAGAGAAAGCAGGGGAAATGTCTAGAGACGGCATACTGGGAGAAGAAATTTCTTGCTGTGGAATCCTGCCCCCATCTTCCACCCCACCATACACAATCCCACATGCACTTACACCTGCATGCCATATACACACGAACATTTTTTTCCCCGACTCCTGTGGGCCCCAACTCTGCTTTTTCATCAAAATCACTCAGAGTTTTAAATAAAATACAGATGCTGGTGCTTGTTTCTAAATTATAATCTTGGGCATCTAAATTTTTTCATTAAAAAAATTGACATGTATGCTTAAAGTAAAAATTTAGACAGTACAGCAAAGAATGTGTTTGTACCCCTCCCACCTAACCCTTAGTTCTTCCCAAAGGCAAATATTTAACTGTTCCTTGTGATCCTTCTAGAAAACAATATATGCATTTCCCCCTCTGTAGGTGATTGTGGTGAATAGTCATGAGAATCTAGGAATTGGCTCCTGCTCTGTCTATCTTGGAGATGAATCTTTTGTGAGAGACCAGAGCAGGAATAGGGAGGCTTAGGCAATGGGGAGTTTCTGAGTAGACAAAGCAGATGGCAGAGCAAAGGGACAGAACCTGGAGAGAGGCTACTCCCTGTAGCAACCTGCTTAAGAGTGAAAGAGGAAAGCAAGGCATGGCTATGAGCACGTGTAGTCTGAGCTACTTGGGAAGCTGAGGCTGGGGGGTCACTTGAGCCCAGGAGTTCAAGACCAGCCTAGGCAGCATAGTGAGATCCTGTTTCTTTAAAAAGAGAGAGAGAGAGAGAGAGAGAGAGAGAGAGAGAGAGAGAGAGAGAAAGGTGACAATTCCTCTAATACACATCAAGTACATAAGAGTTAACAAAGACATAGTCAGAATTGAGCAAGCATCAGTGAGGAAATGCTTTCCAGACTTGATGTTTTGAGACTTGAGAAGTCTCAAAATGAGAAGAAAGAGTATTTGGGGTAGAAAGAATGGCATGAGATGTGAAAGTTCATTCATCCATTTATTCCAGGTGTATCTTTTTCTTCAGCACTTTGGGAGGCAATAGGTGTAATAGCAAGAACATTCAGGTTAGTGTGAGTCTGCCATGTGTATTAGGTGTGGTGACTATTATATGGGAGGCACTGCAAGGTGAAGGAGACATGTCCTTACGTTTGGTCTTTGGGAAGCTAAGCAGGCAGAAACCAAAGTGCAAAGTGGCCAGTGTCTTCTTAATGGTAGATAAGTACATGATGTGTTGGAAGGGTGGAGTAGAACTAAAAACTCCTGGAATTTCTTTTAAGAACGAATGCAGGACCTCATTAGCCCGAGTCTTTAAATAAGTCACATATTTTTGGTCACCAGATTCTAGAAGGGGGACAAAATTATCTGTCACAGACAAAATTTGGAGACATTTAAGGCTTTGTTGAGTTTGGCAAATGCTTGGTTATAATTCTGTGGTCTGTTGTTTTCCCTGAATTGCAAAGGAAAACAAGTGGTACACTGGCATTTCTATTTGATAACCCGTTCTCTTTGGAATTCAGGTTAGAAATCAAAGGCTTACTTGACTTTTAATGCTTTCAGGCCTTGAAATTGCTTTTCTATCTTCCTAATAATATATTTACATTTCCTGAAGATAACATATATCTAGAAAACAACATTATTTACTCAAATATTTTTTTTTGAAAAATGGATCCCCTCCCCCCCCCAAAAAAAGAAACCTGACAAAAACCTTTTAATGTACCTCAGACTAGCCCAGGTTGTGTTCCAAAATTTTTTTGCTGAATGGTCGTTTCTGCAATTGAAAGGCCCATGATTTTTTTTTTTTTCTTCACAGTACCATTTTGCTTTTTAAAAATTCTACTGTGTGCCAGGTATGGTTTTGGCATTGCATTCTTGCAGGAGCACTGCAAGGGAATGATTGTGCTATTATCTTCATTTTACAGATGAGGAAAATAAAAGTTACAAAAAGTTTCATATCTTAACTAAGGTCTTCTTGTTCTGATAAGTGATCAAGCTGATATTTGAACTTGGGTGACTCAACACAAAGGTCAAGCGTCTCATTTTACAGATGAGCCAACTGAAGTCCCAAGGTCACTCACCTCATTGGTTACAGATCTTGGAGCCCAGGGACTCTTAATTCAGGACCAGTATGCTTTGCATGACATGCAGGATATATCTGAGACACAAACCGTGTTTTGGTCTCTTTTCTTCCCAATGCATCCTGCATACAGTCTCCCTACCCCCTTTCCCAGTAAATCCATGTATGTGGTTTCCAGAAGCTACAGATGATGGTCCCAGGCTCTGTCCATCCTGATCTTTGCATGGACCCCTAAATCCAGCCAAATGCACACCCACAGTCCCTTGCATGAACAACATACAGACTTTTCTATCTCTGTCATTGTTCACCATTTACTGTGGTTGGCATGTCTTCTTCCTGCTAGCTCCACAGTTCCAGGTGCCACTCTTCTTTCAGATGCATCACACATGCTACTTCTTATATGAAACTTGCAGAGTCTCAGAGTTGCGTGAGATTTGTCACTCTTGTTGAGAGAAAAAGGACAGAGTGGAGAAGAAAAGGGAAGGGAGAAAATGGGTGGAATTCAGGGCCCTAGATATGAAGCTTGGAGATGACTGAAGTGATAGATGACTCCAAGGATAATCAATAGCCATGGGAGTTATGGCTTATTGAATGCTTACTGTTTCTTGGGAGAGTGCATCGTTATCATCTCTTTAAATTCTCACTGCAAGACGTCAGGTTTCTGTAGCTGGGATTTAAGCCCAATTTTGCTTGAGTCAAAACTTGTGTTCTCTTTCACTCCTGTCTCCTAAGACAATTGGTTGTGAGGTAGAAAAAGAACTGGATAATCCTCAAAATGGAAAATTAAAAAGATGAAACAGTATTGGGTTCATGGATTGAGACAATGCAATGAGAGACGCTGGAATTGGAAGAAATGAGGTATGAGGCCAGAGTGGAGCTCCATTAGGACACTGCTTTTGGCTTCTGGAGCCTTTATTACAATGAGGCAGCTCAGGACTTACGGTGTTCATCTCAGTGCCAAGAATCATACCGCCATGGTGCTTCTCGTGGCTTTTGATTCTTGCTTTGTGTTATAGGGCTTTGGGTTCACAAGCTCTCTGAGGAAGCTGATTGTGAAAGCAAGGACTGTGTCTTCTATGCTTTTTTAAAGGAGACACATAGTTTGTCTTAACCAAGTGGACACATGAGAGGCACAGAGAGGTGTGCACCTCAGTCTGCCCAAGGATATGGAGCGGGGGCTTCATGGAGATCCAAGGGGCCCAGGCAGAGAAAAGAGACAAAGTGAGGGAACACTTGAGACAGATGGCAGGGCACATGCTTAGGGAGGAAAGCTTGGAAAGGCATAGGCAGAGTGCTTAAGGATGTGCCCAGCGTGTAATCTAGAGAAAGCAGTGAGAGGAAATGAGACTGGAGAGGCAGCTTGAGGCAGGGCATAGATGTGAAAGTCACTCGCACCCCCACTCATCACATGACTCCAGTTAGTCCTCCAATCCACCCACTCGAGCTCCCTGCCTGCTGACAGGTTTCCTTATTTCTGAGCCTCTTATAACAGGCCAAGGATGTCCTTCCTTGCTCGTGTAAAGAATTCTGCTCATCTTTCAAGGCATTTTAAACAGAAGTCCTGTGAGGCCTTCCTTGAGACACTCACACTCAGTTTACTTTCTTCAGAAGTGACTTTTCTACTTCTGTGTTCTAGCACAGCCACAGTGTTTCGTCTATCTTCCTACATCTATCTTCCTACTTCCTACTATCTTTCATCTATCTTCCTACTTTCCATCTATCTTCCTACTTCCTGCTTATGAGGGCTTCTTCCACAAGAAGAATTTTGTCTTCTCTTTGCACCCCTAATGCCAGCACATAGTAAGAGCTCAGCACATTTGATAAGGAATGACTCTGGTTTTACATTCCTGTATTTTTCAGGCAGATAGTGAGTAGTCAGAGGGCACTCATGCATGACTCTGGGAAGAGTAGAGGGTAATTTTCTTATTTGCTTTTTGAGGGCTGATCAGGGCTACTTATTTTTATGGCAGGCCAGCATCCTGCCCACCCTGACTCCCTCCAGCCTCTGGTACCTGCATATCCAGGCTATGTTAATTTCCCTGCATTTTTCCTCTTTGTCATTTTTTCTTTTTTTCTGCAAAGAGCGTAGCAATCTCTCAGGAGTTTGATTATATTGCAAGATGAATAGGATATTTGAATTATGCTATTTAAATGAGTCATCTCAACCCTAGTGTAATTGTTCACCCCCTGTCACACTAAACGTGACCTACATTTTTAAAAGAGTGCTTTTGGTCTGAAGAGAGGACTGCTAAAATTGTTGGTTTCCAGTTCTCAGCAATTTATCATTTGTTATCACAGAGTGTGTCTTTTGTTTCACATCTGGGCAGATGTGAACTTTTAAAACCGTCTCTCACTAGAGCTATCAAAAGAAGCTGCTTTTATTTGCAAAAAGAAGGTGAACTGATTTCCTGGGCGTTTATGTGTGTGTGGTGTGCAGAGGGGCACAGAGGAGCAGCAGAGTTCATTAAACAGAAGATGTCTGGTCTTGGCTAAGCAGTTTAAAAATATATAGGAATGCTTATGCTGAATTGATTCAGACTTTGGTTCTGTGGCCTGAAACTTGCTTGTTTCACCCTTCTTTTTTGAGAGTTTCAGTTGCTCTAAAACTAAGCCTGCATTAATGCTCTTGAGATGGATCAACTGGGGAGCCCTGTCGTGCCTTAACATTTCTTCATCCTGGAGTCAAGCTGCAGCACAGGATTCTTACACTGCCCAAACGATTGGAGGCACATTTCCCTTCAATGTCCATTTCTTTGACAGGCTGTGAAACATAACTAACTCCAAAGCCACCTATCAAAGTTCGTGAAGGTTTTAGTTAGGAACTGGTGGGTTTGTTACAGATACTTCAATTATTCAGACTGTGAATTTGAGTCATAGCCTACTACGTAAGGCCCACACTGAGATAAAAAGGAACTGAACTTTCTAAATTAGAGGTGAGCAGCATTCCTGAAGTGATAGATAAGGTCCTTGTATTATATTCATTCAGCAGATATTGATGGTGTGCCCATGAATCAGGCATATGTGCAGGGTTGTTAATACAAAAGAAACTGGTTTTTGAGGCCCCTGCCCTCAAGAAGTTCACGGTCTAGTGAAGTTGACAGGCATGCAGATCATAACACCATGGAGGCACGCAAGAAATGTTGTGGAAAATTAAGACAGCAGAGTCTGCCTGAGGAGATTGCGCAACGTTTTATAGAGGAGGAGGTGCTTGTGTTGGAACTCGAAGGATGAGTAGTGGTGTTTAGCAAGGTGGACATTATAGTGAAGGCAAAGGCTACTGTGGCTAGAGTCTATACGATGATGGAGATGAGGTGGTCAGAACACAAGGGTTCTTGTATGTCAAAGTATGTTAGTTTTACACCATACATTTATTATTATGATTTCAGCTGCGAGGAACAGAAACCTGCAATTCAGCTGGCTTAAACACTGAGGAAAATTTATTATCACATATAATATGTTCAAAGGCAGTTCTAGGATGACTGAATTCAGTGGCTCGAGTCTGACATTAAGGACTTAGGTTCTTTCCATTTTTTTGCTCTGCCATCCTTGGTATGATGGTTAGCTCTCAGACTTGCTCTTCTCCTGATCACAAGGTGACCGAGGAGGAAGAGATATTTGTTATGTGTTTTTGAGGTTTGTTGGTGTTTGTTTCTGTCTTGACTTGTGTCTTTTCAATCAGCAAGAAAAATCTTTCCTAAGGAGCTCTCCTGCCACTTCCATCAGACTCATCCTCATGCCTCAGTGGCCAAAAGTGCATCACGTGCCCAATCCTAAACCATTCACTGGCAAGGGGAATGCAACCACCATTACTGGCTTAGACCAATCTTGATTCACTCCCTGGAAGAATTGTCCCATTTCTGGATTACATGGCCCAGGTAGAGGACACTGGAACAAAACTGGGTTTCTGATAGAAAGTAGGAGAAAGGGAGACAACTGATTGCTGAGATGGCAACCAACAGCATTTGCTATGGTAGATGATGGGAAACCAGTGTAGATAATTGAGCAGGAGTGGCATGATCAGCCTTTTATGTTTAAAAAAAGTCCTATCGGAAATGTAGGGTTGAGCTTAATAGACAGAAAATTTGAGAACACATGGAATAGTCTTGTGAGCAGCCAAGCAATTGATCAACATACACGTGGAACTGGAGCTAAAACTTTTCTGGAGTCGTGCTTCTCTAGTTGGTAGGAGGAGGTATTTAGGGGTAGAAAGGCAACTAATGCAGAGTAGAGATTTACCAAGAAGTTCCTTATGGTACTATGGCAACCATGCAACTTTTAAAAAAAGTTCAGATGATAATGTGGTCCACTCAGAGGAGCCATTGTGGTGACAGAATGCCAGCGTTTTGGAACTGGTAGTGATCTTGACGTCATCTAGTTCAAGACCTTTATTTTACAAATTACAGAACTGGGACCCAGACAAGCAAAGTGATTTGTTAAGTTCCTATGTGTGGGGTCCATGGCTGAACTAGAACTATGCCCATAGATTTTCTGACTTTCAGCCCAGAGCTCTTTGTAATGGGTTCTCAGGGCCCTCTCTCATGGGGTTTAACGTGTACATTCAGGAGTGCTGTAAAAGCTCCACAGACCCTCTTCCTTTGTTTCCCTTATTCTTGACAACAATTCTATTGTTGGAATTTTGTTGATATTGTTTAAATATGGTTTTGGTTTCTATAAAAATGCAAATAATACTGATAAGCATAATGTTTTAAGCTCTTATATTCATTTGGATCTTAAAGTGAATGTGTCCTTGGTTTTTTCTTTGAAGCAGATTTTAATGGGGGATGGGAATAAGAAATTCAGGGTACTGGAAACATGAAAGAGAAAAAGAGGCGCTAAGAAGAATCCCTGAGAAGCTGGAGGCTGAGGGTTCATTACTTTGTTGAGGGTGTTTCTTGTGACACCAAATAAGACCCATGGTGTCTGAGATACTAATGAGAGGCAATTGCCATGCTAGTGTGAGTTGGGGCCTCTGGCCCACTTTTCTTGACAATCTAAACATCCATTCACAATGACCCAACTACACTTCTTCACTCTTTCCTTTGGTCTTCAATGTACCTATGCCTATCCTCCCCAGAACATATACAGTTTTGGCTAAAATTGCTATGCAGAAACGTTTGGAAATTCACCCTGGTAGACAAAGCATGACAGCAGATATCAAAAAAGAAAAGAAAAAAAGTTCAGTAAAAACAAGAAAATGGTTTGAGAATCAAGCTCTTACTGACAAGGACTCTTATCATTTTGGAGCTGGAAGTGACCCTGAAGTCATCTGGTTCAAGGCCTTTATTTTGCAAATGAGAAAACTGGGACCCAGGCAAGCAAAGTGAGTTGTTAAGTTCCTATGTGTGGTCCGTGGCTGAACTAGAACCATACACATAGATTTTCTTCCCTTCAGCCCGGGGCTCCTTGCAATGGGTTCTCACCAAGCTTAAGTATAGACTGATCTGTAAAATCAATTTATTTCAACTTGACTTTTGAAAATATTCCAAAGTATTAACATATTAGTTTGTATTTTTGGTAGTATGCCAAACATCATAAAACTGCTAGCTTTAGATGTAGACAGTGGATAAAGATTGAGCTAAATCTGTATAGATTGTGGCCTTTTGAGGCATTTGGTAAAAGACAATCCTGTTTCTGTAAAACAAATACTGAAAAGAGAAGAAAAAAAGCACATATGTATGTGTATGTTCATCTAAGATTGTTTAAGCCTGGAAAAACATAGAAGGATATATATGAAGTTGTTATCATGGGTTTGCCAGGCAGTGCTGATGCAGGTGGAAGAGGAGGGATGGGATAAGCTGTACAAATGTGTGAGAAAGGGACTAAAAAGGGATATCTATGATGATATTTATGTAAATTTATTTCTAGCTATGGCTGTATATTGAAAAAAATTGAGTAAAATACTTTAAAAAGTGATCTGGAAAATGAGAAAACAAAACAGTGTAATTCTCATGTGCATGTAAAATTACAGTGTGTCAAATGTTTGTCTAAATTGGATGATCCTTAAGAATATAATTGAACTGGAAATTTTCATTAAAGGTGCTAAATTAAAGGTACTAATATGTAGCTGGACGTACTCTTCTATTTTCATTTACATTGTGTTTTACTTTTATCCATTCACTATGTAGTTTTTCATCTCATGCATTTTTTTGCTACTTTATGTCAGTAGCGGTTGAATTGTACTTGAAAAATATGTATTATGTATAATTACATACACACAATTAAAGCTAAGTTTATTTCAAAATTGTGTATCATTTATTCTAAAGTATATATTAAATCCATCTTAAAAAATCCTTTAGTATTTTTATGATGTTCTTATCTAAAAAAACCCCTCAAAGTATTAGGACGAGAACTCTGAATAAGCTAGTGAAGTTGACATTTTTACTCGAGATCTTGTAAACCTTTTTCTAAAATTGTGCTTAACGAACTGTAACTGCTTCTGGGTTCACTCAGTACATCCAGTGGCACTTTTAACTGTGGAGAGACTAAGTGCCTTCATTTATACCATCCCTCCCTCCACCTCGCAAATACCTCCCAGCACACGCAGGTAGACCAACAGCATTTATTAAGCATTTATCAGGTGTTAGATACTTTCCTCATGATAAACTAGTAAGGGCAAATATTTTATGCCCATTTAATAGATGAGGAAACTGAGTCCAAAAGTAATTAAGAATTTACTCGGGTGAATGAACTGAGCCAGGTTTTAAATCCTGGTCTCTTTGAATCCACAGGTCGGGGGTTTTTTTTTGTTTTTTCTTTTTTTGCCATTTGTTTACTACACAACCTAAGCCACATAACAAGGAAAATTGGAAGGGTTTTCTTACTCCGAAGACTTTACCCAGGCGTCGTTTCTGAGATGTGGAAGAGGAGATGGAAGAGAAAGAACAGGAAGGGAAAGAGAGGGACAGTCTCTATCCACCTGAATGCCAGGTTTTCCTAGGAGAAATGACTATCTTGGAATAGTTCAGTCTTGGGGTAACCGTCCTCTAAGAACTTCATCCATTCACTCCTAAAACCAATACCTAACATCACTCACCTGGCTTCCAGAATATTCTAACTTTCTTAAGGCCATGTTACTCCTACCATGTTTAAGCAGAGAGAAATGGAGCTTGGAAATATTCAAAGGCACCAAAATTAGAATAAAATGGGGGCATGGGGTCTTGATTTGAACAGGATGATTTTTTTTCCCCAAATCTTGGCACCCAAAGGGTAAGCTTTCTGTTGTTAAGTAGCAAGAGTTAAAAGAAAACGCCAGGAAAAGGAACACTCACTATAATCTCCTATGGCCTACAATAAAATGAAAATGAGGCAATGTGGATTTTTTTTTTCCGCTACCACTTTGGACCCTCTACCAGTCCTAAGATCCAATTGAGTGAAAATGCATTTGTTATATTTATTTTCCTCCGACACATACACTTTAAAATTAAACTGTTCTTCGAGTTGGTTAATGGCGATAAATCCAGGGAGCCTATCATTAATCGTTGTGTAGGCTTTACCAATTGTTTTAACAGAAGGCTTTTGTTTGCTTCCTACATATTTAAGATTTTCTTTTTTACTTTTAAATAGGACAAAATAGCAGAGGATTAATATTTTCTTTCTGTTGGCTCAAGCAGGAATCCAAGACAGATTTCGATTCTACCATGTCTGATTGATAACTGAGAGCACCTAGCCAGGGATTCTGTGATCAAGTATGTGACCGCTGGAGAGTGCGTGGCAAAAGAAACCACACAGGAAGGGGCCAAATCACTTTTTTAAAAATTACTAGATAATTTTAGAATAAGTTAATGCTTAACACAATGTAATCTGACATTTCACACAGTATATAGTATACATTACTGTGTGTATAGTCATACAATTATGTTTTGGGTATGATTGCTCACATAACGTATTATAAATTAAATAAATTAAAGTCTGTCTTTTGAGTTTTTTGCAGAAAAATTACATTTGACACAGGTTAATACAAATTAAATACAAGATTAGAGTATGTATAGTTGTTTTGGGTATCTGATATCCACCATCTGCCCTTTCATAGTGATATAACTACATTCTGCAATAATAAATTATTAGTTCAGAAGTCTTCAAGACTAGGAGAAAGATGACCCAAGACATTTCAAAGGGCGGCATCAGAAATAACAATCAAAAGTAATTATAAAAAGGAAATAAGTACAGTTGGACTGGTGGTGTGCCAGCCTTCACTTGCTTTATTTTTCCTTTTCATTGGATAATTAGAGGATCCTAAAAGGCATCTTCACTGTCTTTTCCCAAGGAATTATGAGCTTTCATGTGCCTGGTATTGGGGAATTGTGGTCTGTTGCTGTCTAGTTAGGAAATATGCTCTAAACAGCTCCTAAGACACTGCTGAGCATTAAACAGATACAAAATAATTGAAAACAGTAGTTTTTATACCCTTTAAGTTCAAGGAAATTAATAGCTAATTTTAGGGGTAGAAAAGAATAACTAACTTGAAGATGCTCACATTCTCTTCTTGATGATAGGGGTAGCTGATACCAAAGCTTGTTTTCAACTAGTCCCCTAATTCTTACAGAGAAGTAAACTGAGGCTTACAGATACTAGAGGCAAGATTCAAACCCAATCACATTTCAAAGCTTAAATGCTTTCTGCCACATCTCATCAAGTGTATTGTTGACAGAAGAGGATGTCCATTTTGATGAGATATCAAAGAAAAACAAATTCTTCACTCACCATTTTATACATCTGATGAATAGAGAAATTTTTTACAGACTACCTTCTAGCTCCATGCATCATTTCAAACTGTGTTTCTTCTCCATTATACATATACTTTTGGGATCAGTTTCCTGTAAGACATTTATATTATGGTATAACATCTGGTCTTGTACCTTTGTTTCATGATACCGGGTGAATGAGCACAGTAACGGCAGACATAATCCCAAAACCTACTCTTTATACTGGAATGGCTAGCAAAGCAGATAAATATATCCTATTAAATCTAAACTCATATATCCCCAGATTAACTTCTCCTTAATTGGATCTCAAAAATACATCTACTTCAAGGCCAGCTGATACAAGAAATGTGACAAAAGGAAGGTCAGAGTGGAAAGAGACGAGAATGTTAACTGACTGAGATGAAAATTTCTTAATTTTCCAAAGCGTATGATAATGTGTACATATTGCCAGGGCCACTCCCAGAGCCTTGGAATGGGCCTGTACAAGTGAGAGGATCTGGAGCTTAAGGCTCATTAGCTTCATGGTAAATGTATTTTTGATTGTCACATTCCCAATGTAAAGGTTACCAATGACTTTTCGCTTTGTATCTTCTTAATACATAGTCAACGCATAAATCCGATGGCTGTACCCAGTGTAAAAGAACATATACACACATCAGAATTACATACAAGGCAAAAATAAGACTTGTGTCTGCACTTCAACTAAAAAAGCATTTTCAAGATAATGTAATTTTGAGTGACATAATCTAAAAACATTTTGTTGTATATGTGAAAAGACATGTACATATAATCCATACTTCAAGCAAAGTACCTTATTTTCAATGTACTGCAAAGATTATAGCACATTAACTGGCTCTGGTAGGAGAGAAAGTTTACTGATCTCCACAGCTTCTGGTTCTTCTTCCATCCCACATCTTGAAGGTCTGCTCCTGAGCCTCTCCCCACTGTCACCACTGAGGACTGTGTCTCCACATCTCTTCAGGCCCTTCATCACTGCCATTGCTTGGATGCTTGCCATGTACCTCAGACACGGGAAACAACCACGAAAGCACTCTGCCTTGCTTCACCATTGTGCTTTTACCTCCCCAGGGCTATAGCAATCTATACCTTGGCTCCTTCGCTCCTGGCTTCTTTCAGAATAGAAATTAACTCAAGTTGTTAGAAGGGGAAGAACTGCAAATTGTAGCAGAAAAATAGGCTGTCAAATCAAAGGAGAAGGAAGGTGTTCTAATTTTGGCCACTGCAAATACATTAAACCACTTATTGAAGTTTTCTTGGTGCCTTAATATTATATGGCCTCATGACATTCACTCCAGGCACCTGAGATTAATCAGCTTTGAAGGATGGTAGACAGTCTCAAACAACAAAACAAGAAATAGGACACCCCAAATCTGGGGCCAGTCACTGTGAGACTAGAACATAACAGACAGCACATCTGAATTTTGTAAGGTCACAGAATAGCTGTTTCTATTCAGGAATTCTTTGGTATCCAAAGAAAGAAGGCTGTGAGAGCCAAGTGGAGGAGGAGGATAAAGTGGATAAAATTCTTTGCTTACATACATTAATTGGTAAGATATATGAACTCTGGGAGTAAGCTATGTCTACAGTAGTTCTTTGAGGGGAACAGTTATATCTCTAAAGTTATGACCTCAGGAAGAGAGGAGAGTAGGAAGTTTTGGCCTAGCTATTGGTAACCAAGAGGCAGTTAATTATGGCATTTCTTATACCCAGAATGGGCATTTAAAGACTGAATTTTATTTGTACTTAGTTATTCTTAAATGTAAAGTGCCTTAGTCTTTACTGGAATATTACAGAAAAGGCTTTTATTTATCAACTGTAGGTATTTCATTTTTTAGATGCCAACAAAATGAATATTGTTAAAATGAAAATCCTCTGGTTTTAGCCCTCAGATGGATTGGAGAGGAGATATTTTCAGTAACTTTTGGCATCTGGCAAGATACTCACACATACTCTCTTCTCTCCAACCCCAACCTACAGAAAAGATTCAGCTAGATTTGCTTATTTGGTTTGATATGTGAATATATAGCTATAGCAAGTCTCGGAGCCTGTAGCCTGCTTGGTTCCTAGGGGAGCAGACCATCAACTCAGCTCAGTGTCCATCAAGCTTTAGGATGGTGAAATTGTCTTCTGCACTGAAGGCCAGCACTTTGCTCTTTTGTTCTTCATCATCCCACAGAATGTAAACCACACCCCTACTCATCATGCTCAGCTTCTACCCACCCTATGAAACTGGAATATCTCCTACTCTGTGTCAAACCAACATTTGTTTACAGCAGTTTCAGCATCATTGATGGAATTAAACATGACACTACTACTCTCTACCAGCCATATCCAGAGAGGAGCATGGTGGCACTTGCTATGCCCTACAGTGGGAGCTATCCTTCACTGCCAGCTCCCATAGACCTTGGGGTCCAGAAGGAAGGTCTAACATAATGGTGGCTGATGTAGAGCACACTGTACTTCTGTACTTTGGGCTGATTTATTTCTCCTTTCTCTCTCTCTCTTTCTCTTTCTTTCCTCTGTCTTTCTTTCTCTTCTTTCTCTTTCTTTCTTTTTTCCTTTTTCTTTCTCCCTCTCTCTTTCTTTTCTTTTCCTTTCTTTCTCTTTTTTCTTGTTTTCTTTCTCTTCTTTCTCTCTCTTCCTTCCTTCCTTCCTTTCTTTCTTCTTCATTTTCTGAGATGGGGGTCTCACTCAGTCACCCAGGCTAGAGAGCAATGGCATGGATCTCAGCTCACTGCAACTTCTACTTGTGAGGCTCAAGCAATCCTCCCACCTCAGCCTCCTGAGTACCTGGGACCACAGGCACACACCACCATGCCCAGATAATTTTTGTATATTTGTGGAAACAAGGTTTTGTCATCTGGCCCAGGCTGGTCTCAAGCTCCTGGACTCAAGTTATCTTGAGTCTTGGCCTCCCAAAGTGCAGGGATTACAGGGTTGAGCCATCGCAGCTGGCCTTGATTTCTTCAATGATTTGTTCACCTTACAGATGGCTGTTTTTATCTTTTTAAAATCTTCTGGTAGAAGATTAAGCTTGATCCCCAGACCATGAACTAATCTAGCAGAATTTGCTTTTTCTAAATTAGTCTATTTGACCATGGAGACAGCAGAAGGAAGGCAGCAGAAAGAAAAGGTGAAGAAATTGGTCTTCCTCCATATGAAGGGGTCTTGATCATGGAGCCTGGTATCGGTACCGTGGCTTGGACCATCAATTATTATCCTTGGCAGATTCAGGACATCATTTGGTGGTATCCAGGAAGATCAGATCTGTGAGTTCAGGGAAAGAAAATGGTGAATCGGAAAGACCACGATTCATGTAGAAATTGAGATGGTGACGGAAACTTTGAACCAAAAATAAATACATAAATAAAATAGATTTGTTGTGCTCTTTATAGTTTATCTTGAAACTTTCTACCAAGTTCTAGTTGTCCCTATTCAAGGGATCTTATTCTTGCGCAGGCTTTAGTTGCTAAGCTATTCTCAGAGTCTCCTAAACACTGGTGTCAGGACCAGTGGGGTGAGACAGCTGCAACTGCTAAACAGCCATAGAAAGAAAGAATGCAGCTCTTCCTGTATGTCAAACCAAAAAGCAGTGGTATCCAGAAAATATCGTGTGTGTGTGTTAGTGGGGACATCATTTCCAATGAGAGACAAAGATTATTCAAGGATCCAAATTTGTTGCCATGTTATTGTCATTTTAGAAGGCATAGCAGAAAGTTGGGTCTAATTTCTATTTTTATTTACTAATACATCTCTCCCTGAAAACACACTGTTTGGTCTGAGTTCTCTGACTTCAGGGTATAGAAATGGCAAATGCAGGTTAAATTCATCTGTCAACAGTGCCTGGAGGTGTTCTTGACTTTGGCATAGCCTTCTTCTCTACCTCCATACTTGTCCCCATCTTAAACCTAACAAGTTGAGAAGGACACTTAGACTGATTTGAAAGTTTGCCGTCTTGGATCCTCCTCAGTTTGAGAGGAGGAAGGAAAACTTATATACTAATTGCCTCTATTTTAAATTCTATTTTAATTATCCACTTTTAAAGTCTGGGTGAAAATGTCACTAATCAAAATGATGGGTTTTTCTGATCACAGTATAATCTTCTGTCCTAGTTTTCCCATTTCTAGGATATTTCTGCTGTATGAATGAAAACCTTTGATTTTGGAATAGGAAACAAGATTCTCACAGCAGGTCAAGTACAAGGCTGGCTGCTCTGATAAAACAGAAGCCATGCTTGGGAGTATGGAGAAAGGAGGACATTTTCCCCACAAATGTGTGGTCAAAACCATGGGGGAAGGTGCACATGTCCTGTCTGGGACTGGAAAGAACAAAGGCCTTTGAAACAAACTGTGTCTTGGTTTCATTTCTTAAAAGCTCTATAACTTTGGGTAAGTTGATTTACTAAACTTTAGCATGCATTACAGTCCCCAGAGGGCTATCTTCATACACATTTGAGGAATCTACCAAACTTTCTAATTCAATGTATTGGGTTGGGCTTAGGAATTTGCATGTCTTCAAAAAATTGGCTGGCCGTGGTGGCACATGCTTGTGGTCCCAGCTACTTGGGAGGCTGAGGTGGGAGGATCACTTGAGCCCAGGAAGTTGAGGCTGCCGTGAGCTATGATAATGCCGTTGCACTCCAGCCTGGGTGACAGAGTCAGACCCTATCTCAAAAAAGAAAAAAAAGAGAGAGAGAGAAAAAAAGAATTTGCACTTTTAACAGATTTCCAGAGGCCAGACTTTGAGAACTTAGATTAACCCATCTGAGTCTCAGTCTTTTCACCTATGAAATGGTGCTAATGTTACCTACATCACAGGATTGTTGGGACAATAAAACACAACTTGCATTGAGCACATAGCAGCCAGGCATTATACTAAGCATGTTACAAGCTTCCTATCATTCAATTCTCACAAAACCCTCATGAGGAAGGATTTGCTTTGGAGAGTTTGCAAAGTCAAACAGCTAGGAAAGAGTAGAAGCAAAATTTGAACTCAGACAGTCTTGGTACCACAGCCCATGCTCTTAACCATTCCCCTAGGCCATCTTTGAAATTAAATGAGATGATGTGTGAGGTATCTATTATGGTGTCTGGCACATGGGTGCTTAATATTTGAGTAACTTCTGGTAATTTTGGGTTCTTTCTTGAAATGGCACAGGGGAAGGGGAAAAAAGGAACTATATGTAAGGTGCTGTTATGGTGGCTTCTTCTGTTACATGCTGCCAGGCTGCTGGTGGCTTGGCTCCTTGAGCCTCTTTGCTTCCTTTGCTTGTATGTCAGAGAAAAGGGATAGTCCCAGGAGATGCACTTTTCAGGAGTTTCACCACACTATGGTGTCCGGCGTGATTCATCATGCTTTTGTTTGTTTATTTTGTTTTGAGACAGGGTCTTGCTCTGTCATCTAGGCTAGAGTGCATAGAGTGCAGTGGTGCAATTATGGCTCACTGCGGCATCGACCTCTCCAGCTCAGGTGATCCTCCCACATCAGCCTCCTGAATATCTGGGACTACAGTCATGCCATGTGCCACCACGCCCAGCTAATTTTTCTTCTTCTTCTTTTTTTTTTTTTGTATTTTGTGTAGACATTGGGTTTTACCATGTTACACAGGCTGGTCTCAAACTTCTGGGCTCAAGAGACCCTCCCACCTCAGCCTCCCAAGTGCTAGGATTACAGTCTTGAGTCACCACGCCCAGCCTTTATATGATAAAGCCCTTAGATTTCACTCTCTCAGGTTCAGACAAACTCTCAACTCCAAAGCAAGTAAAGTTGTTACACACACATCTTCCAGATTGGCTCAGGTGTGACCAGAGGGAGTGTTATCCAGGGCCAAGCTTTGGCATTCTCAGTAAAACTTGAAACCACTGAAATTCAAACATATTACCTTGAGCCAACTTTGACTTTCTGGCTGATATAATAATAACACTTTAAATCACAAGACAGAACATACAGAACATGAGAAGCTACTGCTTACTTGCTGCATCGTTTGCATTTAATGAAGGTCTGTGGAATGACTCTGGGGAAACTGGAAATTGCTTTCAGGAGAGCTAACTCAACTTATCACTAGCTTTTCTAGAAAAGAAGTCAGAACCTTAGTGTTTAAAAGCTTGTAAGTCTCAGCAAGCCCCAAACCAAACCTCTAGTTAAAAAAAAAAAAAAATCCCACTGGTTCAATGCTTTAATAAACATCACTGTTAGCAGAAAAAATGTTGATATTATGGAAGATACTGTAACTGATAACTTCTCTATTTCACTGTTTTTGGAAAATAATGTCTTAAAACTCAAACAAGACCTTCAACTTTGCCTTTCTGATATTTTTTCATTTGCACCTTGAGATATATTAGTCATACAGTTCAAACAAATTCAGTAAAATTTATATTGCAAAAATCTGACACTTTGAAAATTTAGAGGGATCTTTTTTTCAAAGTAGAAAATACAGCAAATCCAATTATTTATGGTTGCAACTGGAACTATTCCGTTTACTCTGGATTTAACAATTATTCCCTTGAGAAGGCAATAGGGATTGCCAAAGAATAAGGGGAATGTGATAAGTGGTGATATGATTTTACTTTTGTAACTATGATCATTAAAACCATATACATACATATATCTATGTTATATATTTTTCCACAAGTTATTACATATTGAAAACTAAGACTTAGGAGAGAAATGCAGAATAGAAAACATAATTGACAGAACTGAACACCTTTCATCAAGAAGAACAGTGCATTTTTTCTGGCCCTGCAACAAATAGTCTGAGTGAGTTGTTGAAGCCATATTGTAGACTGCATTTTTCTTTCCATCCACGTTCCTTATTTCCAGAGTGAGATGTTATGATAATTACTGGGACAAGGTTAGCAAATGAATCTAGAGCGCTGTGGTAGAGGGTGGCACCAGAAATCAAAGTATGATTATGTTTTGGAATTTTGACATTCTAAGATCTATCTAACTTCTCTGACTAAAGATTCCTATACGGTCACAAATACCAGATCCTAGTGCCTATAAAAATTCCATTGCTGGTAACTTCTCTGTAGTCATTAGCTGGAGACCTTTGATGTTTTCTATCTACAAAGTTTCTAATCTTTCTGAGAAATAAATAAAGCATTCATTCTTTTACCCTTTACATTTAGCGCTTTAATTTTCTAATTCCACCTTCCCCTTCCCCCATCTTTCCCACTTTGCAGATCTCACAGGTGTCTGGTCAGACTCGTCAGGTGGGTCTCTGTTTGCCTGTCATTTGGGAAGCTGATGGTCTTACCTTGGCATGGCTGATTGCACAGAGCAGAACAGGGGTTAGTTTGAATTGCAGGTGTGAGCAATCAGTGTAGATCAACACTAATCCATCAGCTATTAGAACAGCCAAGCTGCAGCAGACCCAGCAGAGAGAGCCAAATGCTGAGCGTGTGTGTGTCTGTGTGGGTAGTCAATGGTTTCCAGTGCTGAGGCATTTTGCATTTGCAGAACGTGGTCTCCATGACTCTTATAATGACACTTCTTCATTGAGTCCTCACCCTGTTCGTGCTATATGAGAAACCATGGTGATCGGAGACATCTTCAGGTGGTTTATAACCCAGAAGAGACACAAGGATACGTAACACAAGGGGTAACAGCTCAGGCTTTAGAATTCTGGGTTCAATATCATCTATTTGATCTTGGGCAAGTTTCTTGTTTTCACTAACTCTCCTTTTCTCATCTACAAAATAGAGATAGTACCTATTTCAATGAGTTGTCTCTGGCAAATAGTATGCACTAAGTACATGCTAGTTGTTGTCAATTCTACTATTATTAGAAAGCAGTACATTTTAAGGGATATTGAGTAAGAAGAGGAAGATATTCCTCCCGGTCTGGGAGGCCAAGGAAGATTTCGGGAGTGGGGTGGGGGGATGTGAAGAATTTGAGCCTTGAAGATTCACACATGATCAGAAGGAAGTGGCATAAACAAAGACTATTCTGGGGCCAGCAAAGGGTTTATTTGGGTTGATTTGACAGTTTGGAGATAAAGGTCTATGGGGCCCAGTTTGTCAAGGACTATGCTCTGTAAGGTTTTTGTCCTTTCAAAACAAATTCTGTGATATGAGAGAGCCAGCATTCATTTATCAAAAGATTCCCTTGCAAATATTGTCACTGTGATCCACCTGTCAAGCAAAAAGCCAGGGCACATAAGAAGGCACACTTTTCTCTTTGTCGGTAAGGTTGAGTGGCTCAATATGCATTCCTCGAAAAGTATATAAAATAGGAGGAGGTTGCCCTTGGGATACTCTAGTGCCTTTAAACTTCATATCAAAATATGGAACATAGCCTTTGATTTCCATGAAGCCGAAGGCAGCCTAAGGCTGAGATTCTCAGAAAGGTGACTTGTTGGCAGAAGCAGAATTGATCACATTGTCAGGTAGAGGTAGTAATATATGAAGTAAAAATCATTTGTCCTTTATTAGTGGGGAGACTTTGGAGCAAGTCACCTCTTCTTCCTATTACCCAGTTGCAACATTTGTAAAATTGGGGTGTCACACTGATCATCAGTAAAAATCAAATTTTTCTAAGTCTTTTTCTTAGGCAGCAAAAGCCCTCTAGGTCAATCAACCCAATGCAAACTCCCAATATGTAGATGAAATAAAAGCAGGGTGGAGGATCCTGCTGAGGGCTCAGAGTACTCTGCCTCTTGCCCTAACCTGAGAGTGGGGCAGAGATGGACACCTGGGCCTCTGTGGGTCTGGTGTCCAAGCTGGTGTCCAAGCTGATGCTTCAGGATTGCTGACATTCCTTCTATTTCAGACATACTACAATCCTGTAACAGTGTAAATTACCATGACACAGAGGGCTTGGAGGTTTCAATCTTTCCATTAACTTGAGTGAAAAGTTTTAGAAAATAAACTCATCTCCCGTGGGCCTCTCTGTTAAAAAATTGCATAATATTTATTTATACAATGGTTCTTCCCAGACATATTTCACTTAATATACTAGAGCTCAAACACCTAGAGCCCTTTGAAGAAGGACATTGAAATATAACTGATTGTATGTATGTTGGAGAGATATTCAGCTAGGAAGCCATCTTTATTAGAAATGATACTGAAGTGTTTGCAGTAAAAGTCTTGCCTGGCATTAGAACAGAGGTGAGGAAACTTAAAGGAATAGGTTCTCTGAGCTGCAGAAGAGGCTTCCTCTGGAATTGGTTGACACTTGCCTATTGATGATCCTCCAGGTGAGAGTAGCTGTGGTCACATGGAAGGGCAAATGCTCCATTCCTAAGGAATTTGAGGAAATAGGAAAGCAGCTGAAAGATGCTGATATCCTAACCCTTCAAAAGTATCCCTGTCCATTCCTGCTGCTGTCAGAGCAGTTAATACTAAGTTAGAGAAGATAATGCCTTAAAATAAGGGCTTTGCAAACCTCCTAGCATTGTTATCCTCCAGCAGCTGACCTTAACTGGAGAAGAAAGTCAAGGCCTTGACTGTCTGTAATGCTACCAGAAGCCCGGACCACACTCTAAGGAAGACGATTATGCACAAACTGCAGAATTAATGCATCATAGACTTAGAAATCATATCCTATACCCAGTCACCAACTACTGTCTTAGACTATCTGTGGCCAGGTGCCATGCTCCGTCTCAGAGAAGCAGGTGTGCAGGCCAAAGGATTCCCATGAGCTTCTTGAGCTACTCAAACTTCATCTTAGTGGCTGGGAAACCCTGGAGCTAGCAAGGGGACATGGTCGTCCCCTCTGTGACTCATTTACAGTCATGTATTCAATAACTAGGTTTTATCCTGGAAGATTTTATCTTCAGAAAGTCTCAGATTCATCAATAATTCCGTGAGAGTTACACTTGAAATTCTATGCTAATTTCAAATTCTATACTAATATTGAATTACTACGCTAATATTTCTATGCATCTAAATGCACATTATTATACACTTTTTGAAAGTAAAACAAAGAAACAAGCCCTGACAAACAGAGAAGTCAATGGCAAGTTGAATTCTGTATGGTGACTTTACCAGAAAAGATAGCTAATTATTCCTGCTGTGTAGGGTTATTCTAATTCAAACTCTAATACTTTGAAAAGTCCCTTAACATCTTCAATCCTCAATTTCCTCTTCTGTAACACAGATTTAATAAAACTTACTTTGCAGAGTGGTTGCGAGAAGTAGAATGTATATATTTTTTACCCTGTTAGCATGGTAGTGGCTTATTATAACTAATAACTACTAACTTTATTATTGTCACTTTTAGTTTCTATTTGCTAATCAATTGATTCTGTTGACCAATTGTGTCTGAACCATGAAGCCATTAAACACATACTACTTATTTAAACTTTTGTAAAACACTTACCCTGCCGACGATTGGAGATTAGACAAGCTATGTCCATACCTAGAGCATGTGAGCAATGGTCCATGGTCAACCGTCTTAAATGATATGTTGACATTCTGTAAATGGGAAGTATGATTTCATTATAAACCTTAAACGAATACTAAATAAGTTACTATCACAAATAGTTTAAGGGACTACTAGTACATGGTTTAGTCTTTTTGGAGGCAATTCTTACATAGTTCAGTTCAGACCAATTTCTAAAACACACAGGATTAATATTAAATAAACACATTGACAAAGTAATGTTAGAGAAGACACTCCAGACTTGCTAGCTTAGTACTAATGTGGACAAAGCTTAAATGGCTAATTCTACCCAGAAAGAAAGGTTTGAAGAGCTATCTCCTCTGTATTCTTTTGACTAAGGCTAGGCTGTTTTTCTTAGCTTGTGCGAAAAAAAATACTCAGAAAAAGATTGCTAGGTATTTCTTTCCTTTGGTGTATTTTTTTTTTCAGCCAAAGTATAAGACCTTGCTTAGATGACTAGCAATTAAGGAATTTTTGTGGTTTATTTCCTGATCTAACTGCTTACTTCTGAAGAAAGCAATTCTGACAAGCTTGAGTTAACCTGGATCTTACCAAAACCATAGAGCCAAAAACATTTTTGAAAGATTCAGATAGAAAAGCCAGGCTGGAATTTTAACAATAAAGTGCTTCTTAAGGTTCTGTTTCCTAGGTCACATGTACTTTTTTTCCACCTTGGATACTGATTTTGTAGAAAATAATATATTTTTCTGTGCATTAACTTTATGTTTTAATAATATTGGAGACCTGCAGCTGAACTAGAAGTAAGGCAAATAGTCAAATCAATGATGATTATTCTTACAATAATACTTTGAATTAATAAAGTCTTTACTTGAAAAGATTTCAACAATTTTTTTTTTATAAATTTTACCTCTTTTCTCTGTAAGCATTAGTTGAATATGGATTTGAATTTTAAGTCTCTTTCAAGAATTGTTATAAGGAAGAAAAGAACTTTTAAAATCCATTTTCTAGGAGAAACTTCAAGATGTCACATTCAGTGTCAAGATGTAGATTTGCATCCTCCTGATTACCAGTAAATGCTGAGTATATTGCTAGCATCAGGGGGGCATGAATCAGCAGCTCAACTATGACCCAAGGATTAGATATGTTCACGTCTCTGTTTGCCATCTGTGGTGTTGACTTTATCTAACGAGGCTTTACTTATTGTTGTAAAATGACTGCCGGCAGCAACTAGGGCTGTTTGCTTGCTGTCTGCTTGGCCCAGTAGGTGAGCATGGCCATTTTTGCTCCAGTATTCTCTGCAGCTGTCCTGAGGTTCACTCTGATGGTACTGGCTTAGTTGTGGTTTTGGGAGGACCACAGACCATGTCTGTTGGCCAGGAGAATACAGCCAGGCTCCATATCTGCAGCCCTGAGCATATGATCCAAGAGGCAAGGATACATTCCCCTGGAGTTGCTGACAGTCAGACAAAACCTAGACTGAAACACAGAAATGTCCATGATATTGGTCACCAATTCACAAAGCTATGCTTTGGGAAAATACTGTTGATGATAGAAGTCCGGTGAGAGCAGAGCCGGTGAGTAGAGAACAGGAGGGTGGAGATACTAAGGACTTTTGAGCAGAAATATGACAAAACAAAATGGCAATTTAGGCGTTTAGGAATGGTAATGATAATGATAGTAATACCTTGCGTGACTAGTGCTTAGTATTCTCCAAAGCACTTTCACTTACTTGAGAGCTCTGGATCCTTTTGTAAGGTAGAAGGGGCAAGGCATATACCTATTTTGCAGATGAAATAGGGGTCTAAAGAAATTATTTACAGCTAACAAAAGAGCAAGGATGATGATTCAAGCCTCTTAATTTTTGCTATAGGTTTCTTTTAACTATATTATCAAATTATCATATTACAATAATATAATACAAATTATTATATTAACTACACCAAAGAAGATTACTGTATTTTTAAATACAGCAATTATTCACAGAATATTTAGTGAATGATTATGACGTGCCAGGCATTACGTTAATTTGTGGGGCTGAAGGACTTTACTAAGAGGTAATACCACATAAGCCAAATTATTGATCATCAGCTAAATAAAAGCACAGAGTAACACAGAATGTATTAATGTAGTCTTGAAAGAGGTGGAGGTCCAGTTAGGGAAGTCTCCTTGAGTAAGAGTATCCAACTAAAACCTTCAAGACAAGTAGGGATAAAGCAGATTCATGATAGAAGACCAAGAGTGTAGCGAGAGCAAAGCTTTCCAACAGGAAACAGCATGTATAAGGGTCCTGGGGTGAAAGCATGGCATGTAGAAAAACTGCACAAAGTTGAATATGGCTGAAGCACCAAGTGCCATTGGTTGAGTCATAGAGATGAAAGAGGTTGGAGAGATGGGCTGTGGCCACACCATGAAGTGCCTTGAATGCTTTAGTTTTTTACCCTGAGGGAATGAGGGGTCATGGAAGATGTTTTACAAAAGTCATCCAGCTTAGAGAGTGGAAAATGAGTGAGAATAGGGGGAGGAAATGGGACAAGAAGCCTATTATGCCTGTTTCAGTCAACAAGGAGTGAGGTAACGATGGCTCAGACTAAGGTAGTGTCAAAGGAAGGGAAATAAGTATGTATGCGGGTTTTTGAGGTATTAAGGTTGCAAACATACAAAATATTATTTTACTTCAAAGAAATAAGTAATGTCTCTTCAGAACACTTAGTTTTATCTTTTTGTTCAAGGTTTACTTAAAAATTTTTTTCATTGAATTTTCTTTATTCAGCAAACATTTATTGAAGCACCTGCAACAAGCCAGATATTCTAATACTCCAAGTATTGGCATTCTTGATATCCAAGTTGTTTAGAATACATTTGCTTCTTTCAGGCATATCACAAATTGGTCAGTTTCAGCCCTATTATACTTTATTTCAGAATTGCTCTGAATTAATATTATTTCGAGTGTAGGAGAGTTGTGAGATAACATTTCTTTTCGCACATATTCCTAAACTAAAAAAAATTATGTTACTGATGATATCTGGGAGAAAGTCAAAGTAGTGTCCTGAACAAATCACTTTGCCACTTGATGTAACCGTGTAAAAATCACTACAAAA
This sequence comes from Colobus angolensis palliatus, assembly GCF_000951035.1. Classification (NCBI taxonomy): domain Eukaryota; kingdom Metazoa; phylum Chordata; class Mammalia; order Primates; family Cercopithecidae; genus Colobus; species Colobus angolensis. Next base: position 133,510 of record NW_012115655.1, read on the forward strand.
ATTATTTGCAATGCATTTTGTGGGACTTGCTGAAATTTCAAAATTAGGACAATTCTATATCCAACAGATGCAAATGAGAAAAGGTATTTAGCTCCTGCAAGGAATAAAAGGATGTAGGCAAATATCCAGTGTTTTTTTACTAATTAATTCAGCTAAATTTTGATGAAGTCCAATGTTTGAAAACACTCTATTTATTTATGGAATTAAAAGTCCATACACTCCTCCATTATCAGCAGGCTGGGCACATTCTTCACCCAGGTATCAGTTCCTCTAGTAATCTCTAAGCTGTTGTGGCGCTTTACAACTCTGACTGATAAAGGCAATTCTAATTTAGTGCACACGTTAATTATCAGTAATATTAAATGAATTATATTGGAGCTATTTACATGTGTCATTCATAGTTGCTGTATGCTAAGGAAAATGATTATAATTGTTCTTATTAGTTATCATATTTCATGCTTCTGCAATGAAATTCTTTTTTGGGGGGGTTGTTTTGGGGAATATCTTAGTGAGGAAAAAGGGCTTATAATATAAAATGTTCACAAGGCACTGAATAACACTTTCTAATTATTAGTCATATTTTATTGAAAAATTCCTTTGTGTTATTTGTTTCTGAGCACATGTAAACCAGGTTAAAAAGTAGCAGCCAGTCAATCTTCCTTAGTAATAACTGGCAAAAGGAATTATAATAGAGAATAAAAAACAGAATACCCCTGAGATTTGAGAAAGTTTAGATTTCTCTTTATTTTTGTTCATAGTTCTGTTAGGAGTTGAATATGAAAACATGAAACATACCTTTTATTGCCTGAATATTACCCAACTAGAAGCCAACTCATAGTAACCCTGCAGGATAATTTGTTTCCATAGCATCTTTTTTCTAAGCTGAAAGCATTTCACTATACCCCATATTGAATAAAAACTTATATTTCTAACATGTGGATTACCTGTCTGCTGTAGACACCTGATTAATTTTCAAAGTTGATTCAGTATTCTAAACTTTGCTATGACAATAAGAACTGCCAGATGTTCACTTGAATTGATTTTTTATAGAATGATGCCTCAGTTACTTAGTGCAATTGGGGGAATAAAATATTTCAAAAAGTGGATTATTTCCAAATAGCTGAAGTTCAAATCTTTAAATCATTTTCATCCTGAGCACTATTTATCATCCAAAGCTCAAGTTAACATTGCCTTTTTTGAAAATCTTTCCCTAACCTCTCTACCAGCCCCGGTTAGAGTTTATGATCCCTTTCTTTGTATTTTCACACCATTTTGTACGGTAAACTCCCGTTCTAGTCATCTGTCCTTATCAGCCTCCTTCCTTCTCCCTCGCCCTACTAAATCACTGAAAGTTGGAACTCTGTCATACATGAATACTTCCAATGCCTTATGCCACGTCTCATACACAGTAGATAAATTTTCACCATGTACTAGAAGCTGTTTGAAAATAGAACATACATTTTCCTTTGAATAAAGTTTATTTAAAAGTAATAATCAAAGTTTGATCACTTATGCTTATCATTACGGTCCAGAGGTCCATACACCTTCCAAATGTATATCTATTCATCTCACTGCTGTTCGTCTCATAGTTGAGCTGCCTAGGGTTTGTGTTCCCTTTAACAAGTTCCTAGAATGAGGTGAGTTCTTGGTGTCGGATTTCTAGAGCTGTTGCAAAATGCTTTGGGGTCCTTTGAGCTGACTCCAGACATCAGGGTGTCTGCCCCTCCATTCTTTAATTGACTTTTGACTTTCTTCCATTTCCAATGACCCTCCTTATCTCTTTTCGCTTTAGTTTTGGCAATTGTTGGCTATTAAACTAAGCGCTGTGGTTTTCAGAACAATAACCATCCTTTTTTTCCCAGGACATAAGCCAACTCATCCCAACACATCTTATGCCATCTTTTTGCCTAGTGTCATTACTGAACTCCAGATTTAATCACATTCTGAATGCTTGAACTGAGTATTTGATGTGTCCAGAAAGGTGCTTTCTAGAAGACTGAGGTATTGAAATAATTGATTCCCATTTCAAATGACTCAAAATTTGTTTTGTCTCTAAAAAAAAAAACCCTCTAGAAATGTAGTTTTAACTTAGCAAGCAAAAACCAGAATGTGTACAGGTATTAAATTTATTTCAAGTAATTCTATAAAATTTTTTACTTTAAATTACTTTAGGGTAAGATTCTTCATCCATTTCCTTTAAATTTTTCCTAGACTCTTCCTAGTCTTTTAGTATCACATGACTCTTACTTTAGGACATGCTTCTTTCTTTCCTTTTCTTTTCTTTTCTTTTCTTTTCTTTTCTTTTCTTTTCTTTTCTTTTTGTTTGAGACAGAGTCCTGCTCTGTCACCCAGGCTGGAGTGCAGTGGTGTGATCTCAGCTCACTGCTAGCTCCGCCTCCCAAGTTCACGCCATTCTCCTGCTTCAGCTTCCTGAGTAGCTGGGACTACAGGCGCCCACCAACACGCCCGGTTAATTTTTTGTAATTTTAGTAGAGACAGGGTTTCACTGTGTTAGCCAGGATGGTTTCGATCTCCTGACCTCGTGATCCACCCGCCTCGGCCTCCCAAAGGACAGCTTCTTTCTGAGAGCTAACCTAAATACTTTCTACAGTGATTTTTGTCTCTTTTTTGCTGCATCATTTCCAGTGAAGGCACAGATTTTTCACTTACTGACATAGTCCATCTGTTGAAAGAATTGGTGACTACTCTAGAACTTATATTTTTCCCTTAATTGTTGCTCCTTTCCAAGATGCACATTAGAGCAGCATTTCTCAAAATGTGATCCATTGGCCATCTGCATCAGAAGAAGGCTTATTTAGTATTTACTGTAAAAGTTCCCCCAAACTCCACTCTATGTATTCATTTATTCAGTATTTGGCTTTGTATAAAAATAAAAGTAATACCAATAATAAGGTGAGATTAAGTAAATGTAGATTATGGTCCACTCTGAACCCGATTATCCCCCTTGTCTGTTCAAAGTCAGCCTGCTTAATTATTTGTTAGACTGTTAAAAAGGCCCTATAGAGGTCAAGTAATCTTTCTCAGTCACGTTTGAGAAATTCTCCTGTGTTTCCAATCCCCAGTTGGATTCTCCTTTCTATCCATCCTCACCCCAGGTGAGTGCATCCAGTCTCATGGCTTTCAATGACATGTATGAGCTAATGGCTTCCAAATTTATAACTCTGGTCCAACCTCTCCCCTGCACTGAGACCCATATATTCAATTACCTATTTGTCACCTCCATTTGAGTGTCTAATGGGCATCTCACACTCCATGGCCAGCAAATCTTAAGATAACTGAAACATAATTCTTGACTTCCATCCCAACATCTAAAACCCATACTACTTCAAATCTTCCCCATTCCAATGAGGATTATACTGTTTATTTATCTTCTCAGGCCAGAAATCTAGGAGTCATTTCAGATTCCTCTCTTTCTCTTGATTCTTACATCCAGTTCATTGGCAATTCCTCCTGGTACCACATCCAATATATATCCTAAATCTGACCAGTCTTCATGCCCTTCACTACTATCATGCAGCTTCAAGCTACTATCTAGTTGGCTTGAATAGTTCTTGTAATAATAGCCTAGTCACTGTTCTCATGACTTTCACTGCTATCCTCTACCCAGCAGCAGAATCAACTTTTTATAACATTAGTCAGATTACATTACTCCACTACCCAAAACCCTCTGAGCCCCTAGCCATACTCAGAATAAACCTAAGGTCCCTACCATGGTCTATGAAAGGCTTATATGATGTAGCCTGCCTGCTTCCCCTACCTTCTCTCCTACCACTCTGTCCTTGTTCACTAACCTCCTGGCACGTTTCTACCTCAACATCTTTGCACGTGTCGTTTCTTCTGTCTGGAATCTCCTTTTCCCATGTATCACCCTGAATTTTTCCATCACTTCTTTTAAGTCTGTGCTCCATATCACCTTATTTGAGCGGGCTTTCTCATTTAAACTGCCATCACTCTCCATTTCCTTACCCTGTTTGACTTTTCTCCAAAACACGTACACTATCTGGCATTATATTACATACTTATTTTGTTGTTTGCTGTCTATATTATTCCTGTCTGTGTTACTCTACTGGGAGCAGCACTTCTCATGCATTACTGTTTCTTCAGGGCCTGGAACAGTGTAAGCACACAGTATCTTTTGAATGTGTGAATTTAATCCATGTCCCTTCTTTATACAATACTTTAGTTAAATTATGGCTTAGAGTTTGAAAGAAAACATTTTGAAATTTTTCTATGGCCTAAAGTGACAATGACATCACTCAACTTTGGGTGGTCATTAAATTAGTCTGTTATTTGTTTATTTATTTATTTATTTCTGAGACAGAGTCTTGCTCTGTCACCCAGGCTGGATTGCAATGATATCACTCAGCTTTAGGTGATCATTAAATTAATCTGTTAATTTTTTTTTTTTTCCCAAGACAGAATCTTGCTCTGCCACCCAGGCTGGAGTGCAGTGGCATGATCTCCACGCACTGCAACCTCCACCTCCCAGGTTCAAGCAATTCTCCTGCCTCAGTCTCCCAAGTAGCTGAGATTACAGGTGCAAGACACCACACTTGGCTATTTTTTTTTTTTTTTTTTTTGGTATTTTTACTAGAGATGGGGTTTCACCACGTTGGCCAGGCTGGTCTTGAACTCCTGACCTCATGACCCACCCACCTCGGCCTCCCAAAGTGCTGGGATTACAGGCATGAGCCACTGCGCCCGGCCTAGTCTGTCAATTTTTACTTTTTCGTTGTTTGAAATTGTGTCCTTAAATCTGATCACACTTATTTTATTATTGAGACCTCTCTTTGTCTTGGCTGAGCATTCCTAGAGCCTCTTAGCTGTGCTGTCTATATCCCCAAATCTAAATTATAGCACTACCATAATTGTTTCTGTCATTGATATCACTGTGAATCTGTGAATATAAGTAACCACAGAAATTCTTCTGAGACATTTCTTGGTCTCATGTTCTTATTTATAAGTTAGATATACTTTGGACATGTTTAGTTATGTTTTTGCTCTCCAAGTGGCAATGAAAATATGTGAAATTGGATATCAGAAATATTAAAAGCTTCTTTTTCTTAGCTTGGCATCATCAACTATGCTTATGTAGGTAGCTGAAGATATTATGCCCAGAATTTAGTATATGCATTAAATATGATAGAGTTCACTGGGAAATGTAAAAATAGAACAAAATGCAACACTTTGCTCACAGATTGGAGGTGAGGTGATTGGTATGTTAATTAAAGGCGACCTCAACACTCTTAATATTAACCTCCTGATTTTCTCCAGTGTTTCAGGTGGAAAAAAATTATTCTTCAATATTCCTAAGAATGAGATCGGATAAAGGACACAAATGAAGTCCAGACCAAGTACAAAAACATGAGCTCCTTCTCCTGGCTGCTCAACTAATGCAGACTTAGCCTGAGGATGAGATAACTATCTCAACAGCCATTCCATTGCTCAGACTTCAAATTATAGTAATTATGACAATTTGTGCCAATAGCCATGAGGTGGGATTTTTGATGTGGTTAAAAATAACATCTGTAAAACCCAATAAAAATTACATTTTGCTAATTTTCTGATAAGATACTGTTTTAACTATACTGTGTCTTCTGCCGCTGCCAGTTTTCAATTAGAGCATTCCTTAAAAAAATTTTTTTAACCCATTTTGTCTCCTGGATCCAATTCCATCCTCAGCAATGCATTTGTTTTAATGCTGTTAATTAATTGTTTTGTGTGAATTTTGCCTTTCATACTGATAGTAATCTTCGAGACTTTATTAATGTGCTGATTGCTAAATCTTGATACAAAAGGACCAATAGCACGACTCAGCTTGTTCTTTCTGGCTTAGAAAACAGAGTTCCCATAGCGGCCTGCTCAGTCAAGTCAGTGCAGAAAAGGACAATGATGAAGCGAATAATGGGGCTACTAAAACGGGTTGGGTGTGCAGTTCTGTTGGGCTTGGAAATTGCTAGCTTGCTCTAGGAGCACAGCCATTGGTGATATTTCACAAAGAGATCCCCTCAAATGCATTGTAACAGTGCCTCGTGTCTTCCTATGTTATGTTTCCTTACACCCCTTTCCTCTTGATTAATTTTTGATGAAAAAAATATGTAATTTCCCATCTCTTTATTTCACAGGTGATAAAATTGAGGTTTGGAGAGCTCAAGTGGCCTACCCAAGTTAGCTCAGAAGGTGGATGAGTACCAAAGGCAGGGCTAGCATAAGGGCCTTTTGATTCTCCTCTCATTGGTCTTCCAGTTTAACCATGTGGCCTCCAAGCCAATATGTTAGTGTGTGGGTAGTGCCAACTGCTGCTTCCTCAGAAATCATTTTCTCATCTTTGCCCTTTGTTTACTTCATCTTATCTCCAAACAAACAGATAAAGCTCCTTCTTGAACTAGTAGCCTCCTCTAGCCACCACCTCATCCCTTTCCTTTCCTTTCCTTTTCTTCACATCTATACTTTATAAAGAATAGACTACTCTTGTTGACTCCATGTTTTCACATTCACCCAACAACATGGCACCACTAAACTGAGATAGTTGGTGACAGTATTAATCAAACCATTCTTCTCTCTTCATTTCTGTATTGGTCTGTTTTCACACTGCTGATAATGACATACCGGAGACTGGGAAGAAAAAAAGGTTTAATTGGACTTACAGTGCCACATGGCTAGGGAGGCCTCAGAATCATGGCAGGAGGCAAAAGGCACTTCTTACATGGTGGCAGCAAGAGAAAATGAGGAAGATGCAAAAGTGGAAACCCCTGATAAAACCATCAGATCTCTTGAGACTTATTCACTACCACAAGAGCAGTATGGGGGAAACCACCTCCTTGATTCAAATTATCTCCCACCAGGTCCCTCCCACAACACTTGAGAATTGTGGGGATACAATTCAAGATAAGATTTGGATGTGGACACAGAGCCCAACCATATTATTATTATGTTTTTTTCTCTTTTGAGACAGAGTCTCGCTTTGTCACCCAGGCTGGAGTACAGTGGCGAGATCTCGGCTCACTGCAGCCTCTGCCTCCCGGGTTCCAGCGATTCTCCTGCCTCTGCCTGCCAAGTAGCTGGGATTACAGGCACGTGCCACTATGCCTGGCTAATTTTTGTATTTTTAGTAGAGACGGGGTTGCACCATGTTGGCCAGGCTGGTCTCGAACTCCTGACGACCTCAGGTGATCTGCTCACCTCAGCCTCCCAAAGTGCTAGTATTACAGGTATGAGCCACTGTGACCGGCCATTATTTCTATCTTCACTGCTCCATTTCTGGCCCTATCTCTTCTCTGGCCATGAGGGTATTGGGTGATATGGGAAATAGGTGTTTCTTCATTTACACATTTACTAATTGCTGACGACATTGTAGTCAGCAAAACACATACGATTCCTTCTCTCACTGAGCTTATAGGATCTTTTGGCCTGTTCTGTTTAAGGTGAATGATTAAAGCCCTTCTCATTTCTAATGTCCTCTGTCTCTCCACCTCAATATGTGTACATAATCCTCTCACTAAAAAAAAAAAAATTTTACTGTAAACACTGTCAATAATTATATCCTTTTACATATATTAACTTCTGAAGCATAACAGCTAAAACAATAGCTTAGTTATTATTAAAATATTAGGTTGGTGCAAAAGTCATTGTGGTTTTTGTCATACTTTAACAGCAATTACTTTTGCCCCAACCTAATAGAAGTCATATTCTCTAGCAGTAGTTTTTGCTCCCCAAGATTGGTGTTTTTATTGAGAGAGCATGCATTGTGTGTGTGTGTGTGTGTGTGTGTGTGTGTATGTGCACATGTGTCATGGTAAGAGTTTATATGTAATATCTCATGTGCTAATTCTCTGGTTAGTATTTCTCTATGAAGACTTTTTCTTACTTTGCCATTATTGATAAGTTTCAAACACACAAGTGTTTGCTTTAAAAAGGAGATTCACCTTTTCATTCATTTTTTCCACTTGCAACTTAGTCTGTTGCAAAACATTGATAATACTACATTGCATTATCCGATTCCTCAGCAATCTTTTCCAATTAACTAATCAATTCCTTTAGTTATTTAAAATTTTCTTATTGGAAAGACTAGACATTTATAGTTTATTTTACTTTAAGTAAAAAAAAAAAAATCCGTTTACAGCGACTCAATGTATTGTTTTATTTCACTTACAGTTTTGCTCCCTCTTCTTAGAGTTTGAAAACTCAGGTATGTCAAGAAATTAGTCCTTCTTGAATGTTTAAATAGCTTGTTAGGAAACCGAGGCTCTGTCTGTGCCCAGAGCACAAATAAAGATGGCATGAACAGTTCTGGTAATGTTAGGAACCACCACAGAGTTCTAAAGTGTCAATTTCATATCAGTCATAAATATAGCTGGAAAGAAACAGCCATCTTCAGATTTTATCTTGCTGACTTGCTAAACACAGATTTGGTGTCAGGTAGAAAAGTGAATAAGGCCCATGTTTTTCATCATTCAAATCATGCATGGCTCACCTGAAACCTTGCAGGAGCTGAATTGAATGGGTAGAAGGGGACAATAAGGACAAGTGGTAAGGGAGTGCTTAGCTACTTAGGATATAAGGACCGAGGGCAGCCAGGCCACAGAGCTGTGAGGGCAAGGACCACGTCTGTTTTGCTTAGTATCATGATCCCATCACCTGTTGAATATTCATCAGTGAGAGTGGTTTCAGGTAAATGTTTTTGCTCTAATTACTATGAGTTGCAAAGTAAATGGGAAGTGAAAAGGTAAAGGAATATGTAGTCTATTTATTCAAGAAGTTTGGTTGTTAAGGAAGAAAAGAGATAGTGATGGGTAGAGGAACTGTGGAATCAGATGTTTTTTGCTTTGGTTTTTGGCAGGGGGTCATTTGAAGCAACTTAAATATATTTATAAGAGTAGCAGAGAGGTAGAGGAGAGATTAAAAACAAGAAGAAGATATTGATAGATTGAGATCCAAGGGCAACAATGTAGGATACCTCACACACACTCTCTGCCACACACACCTTAAACAGACATATGGCTTTTTGCCATACAGTATAAGGGCACCAGAGTTTTAAATCTTTTGATCTTTGGAGAAAAGTCTTCCTCTTGCTTTTCTTTTCTTTTCCTTTTTCTTTTCTTTCTTTTTTTTTTTTGTTTGACAGAGTCTTACTCTGTCACCCAGGCTGGAGTGCAGTGGCCTGATCTCAGCTCACTGCAACCTCTGACTGTGACTCCAGTCTCAAGGCTAGCATCTTCAAACATCTCTCTGCATCATCTTCATATCAACTTCTCTGTGTATACAAAATCCATTTGCCCTTTTGATATAATCTGAATGTATCCCCCAAAAAGCATGTGTTGGAAACTTAATCCCCAATTTAACAAACGTTGGAAGGTGGAGCCTAAAGAGAGGTGTTTAGGTCATGAGTGTTCCATCGTCATGAACGGATTGATGCTAATTATAAAAGAGCTTGAGGTTGTAAGTTTGATTTATTATTCTTTCTTGCCCTCTCACCCTTCCACCCTCTGCCATGGGCTGATGCAACAAAAAGACCCTCACCTGCTGCCAGGTCCTCGATCTTGGACTGCTCAACCTCCAGAACCATAAAAAATAAATTTCTGTTTATTATAAATTACCCAGTCTTAAATATTCAGTTGTAGCATCATGGAATGAACTATGACACCCCTTCTTATAATAATACTTGTGAGTGCATTTAGGGCCTATCCAGACAATAATCTCATTCCACTCTATTCTCCCCAAATCTACCCAGGAGATCCAGAGTTAAGGACAGCTAGGCTACAGAGCTGTGAGGCTGTCTGTTTTACTTATCATAATCCCATTATATGATTAACTGAAACACACCTTTATAGCCTCTTTATCCTTTTTTTTTCCCCCTTTTGTTAAATAAAGTAACATTCACAGTTTCTAGGGTTTAAGATGTGGATATCTCTTGGTAGGCCATTTTTTAGTCTACCACACTCATTTTTATACTGCCCTTAAAAAAATAAAAGTTTTATATTGGAATAATTTTAGATTCAGAGAAATGTTTCAAAACTAGCACAGTGTTCTCATTTATCTTTCACCCAGTTTCCCTAGGATGACTTTAAAGATGTTTTATTTCTTTAAAACTGTATTTCAGGATTTTTAGGCACTAATAAGTTTGGGTATAGCGTTTATTTTTACAATACAATGTTTTGGAAAAGTTTATGTTGTTCTTTTTAATTAAAATGAGATCCCCATTATGCATCTCGTACTTTTCCAAAATAAGGAGGGAGAAGAGGACCATGATTCAGGCTAAAAAAGCAAATTGATATGTATAGCAAAGTCACATAATTCCACTTGGACCAATAACTGGACAACAGCCATGACTGTCAAATACAAGAGAGTTGTAGCAATATTAATGTGACAATTCCCAAAGTTCCTTTTATACCTTGTCAATAAATTTCCATATAGATTTTGTTTAATTTGCTCAAGAACAGCTTGGGATATTTTAAGATTTTATTATTAGATGAAAAAATTGAAAGTAGTAGATTTCAATTTTGTGTGTCACTGTGTATTGAGGAAAAGGGTACAGCCTAGTTGTCCCATTTATTAGTCCCAGGCTATGTCATTAAATAAGACATTGAATATATTGAATTAATTATATACAGTCATGCATCAAATAATGATAGAAATATATTCTGAGAAATGCATCATTAGGCTATTTCATCATTGTGCCAACGTCACATAGTGTACTTATGCATAGATGTACTTAGGCATAGCCTGCTGCATATCTAGGCTATGTATGTGGTATATAGCCTATTGCTCTCAGGCTGCAAAACTGTACAACCTGTTAGTGTACTGAATATTACAGGCAATTGTGAAACAATGGTAAGTATTTGTGTGTCTAAACACAGAAAAGATACAGTAAAAATATTGTATAAAATAAAAAATGATACACCTGTATAAAATAAAAAAATGATACACCTGTATAGGGCACTTACCATGAATGGAGCTTGCAGGACTGGAAATTGCTCTGAATGAGTAAGTGAGTGAGTAGTAAGTAAATGTGAAGGCCTAGGACATTACTATATTGTATACTTTATAAATACTGTATGCTTAGGCTACACTAAAATTGTTTTAAAAAGTCAATAATAAATTTACTTTAGCTTACTGTAACATTTTTACTTTATAAACTTTTTAATTAAAAAACTTTTCTACTCTTTTAATAATGCTTAGCTTAAAACACAAACTATACAACTGTATAAAAATGTTCTTTATATCCTTATTCTATAAGCTTTTAAAATTTAAAATATTTTTATAATTTTTATATGTTTTAACATGATTTTTTAAATTGAAAACTAAGTCACAAACACACACATTAGCCTAGGCCTACGTAGGGTCAGGATCATCAGTATCACTATCTTCCACCTCCATGTCTTGTCCCACTGAAAGGTTTTCAGAAGCAGTATTATGTATGAAGCTGTTATCTTCCATGATAATAATGTCTTCTTCTGGAATACCTTTTGAATGATTAACTGCAACTGTTTCAAAGTTAACTTTTTAAAACAAGGAGTACACTCTAAAATAATGATTAAAAGTATAGTATAGTAAAGATATAAGCCGGTAAGTTAGTCGTTTGTTATCATTGTGAAGTATATACTGAACATCGTTGTATGTGCTATACATTCATATAACTGGCAGCACAGTAGGTTGTTTACACCAACATTACTGCAAACATGGGGATTACACATTGCACTATGATGTTAAGGCAGCTATAATGTCACTAGGCGATAGAAATTCTCAGCTCTATTATAATCTTGTGGGACCACTGTCTGTTGTCCGTTGTTGATGGTAACGTTATGTGGCTCATGACTGCATAATTTATTGAATATTATGGAGTGTGATTTGATCTAAACTCAAAACAATGTCAATATATCTAGGGGGTTCAGGTAAACCACTCTAAATTTCACACAATTTCAGGCATTTGGTGGGATGACCAAATGATCAGTGGCTACATTTTCACATTCATTTGTATTTGCTTTCTGACACCTGATGTTTGTCATCAAATATAGATTTGGCAATACAGATCTGTGGACTGGTTTGTTGGGATTAAGGAAACAGAAGGTAAAATTCTATTTAAAGACTCTATTTGGTGATGACACATTTTTAACTTCTTTATGACCAGCCAGGTTAATACGAAGAATCAAGCTGACTCTCTTAGTATAGGCAGCAGAACAATCATCTGTTTTCCACTATGCCATCTGGAGAAAGCTGCTGGTTGAATGACATTGTATATGATGTATGAGAGACTAATGAGAAATGCAAACCTTTTATTAAAGTTTGAGATCTCAGAACTCCTCAAGCCACCACAGTCTTCAAATATTGTTTTCTCAATGACTTTGGGCCAACTACTTAGCCTCTTTACCTCAGCTTCTCAACTGGAAAAATGGGAACTGTTATAGTGTGATTAATTTATCTCCTAAGGGGGTTGTTTATATTAATTAACTGCTGTTAAGAGCTTTGAAGATGAAAAGTGCTAACTGCTTATGTCATGATTACCCATGGAATAGTGGAATATGATAACTGCTTCACTAGATAAATGACTAAACCTGATACACACAAACTGTGAAATCAGTGGGAGGGGTTAAGAACCAGGGCAATGAGACAGCTGAGGAACTAACCTCATCAAGGAATATATTAGTTATGCTTTAGCCTTGATTTATACTGTTTAAACTACCTTCTGAAATACATGCTTAAAATCTCATAACGCAGGCATCACATCTTGCTTTGCCAATGCCTATAATAACATTTCTTTCCTGAAAATATTTTTTCTATAAACCTAAATAAATCTGCCTCGACTCATATTCTGAAAAAATTTTATTGTTTCAAGTTACTCCTTTTGAGTGTGCTCACATCCACCCACAGACAACACACAGATTGTCATTGTTAATAGGGTAGAACATTCTTCTTCTTATTTGCATTGTTCGAAGCAAACCAAATATGTTAGTGGAGCATAAATGGCTATTTCTTTGAGCCAATGGATTTTTTTTTAATTATACTTTAAGTTCTGGGATACATGTGCAGCATGTGCAGATTTGTTACATAGGTATACATGTGCCATGGTGGTTTGCTGCACCCATCAACCTGTCATCTACATTAGGTATTTCTCCTAATGCTATCTCTCCCCTTGCCCACAAACCCCCAACAGGGCCCAGTGTGTCATGTTTCCCTTCCTGTGCCCATATGTTCTCACTGTTCAACTTCCACTTATGAGTGAGAACATGCAGTGTTTAGTATTCTGTTCCTGCATTAGTTTGCTGAGAATGATGGTTTCCAGCTTCATCCATGTCCCCGCAAAGAACATGAACTTATTTGTTTTTATGACTGCATAGTATTCCATGGTGCATATGTGCCACATTTTCTTTATCCAGTCTATAATTGATGGGCATTTGGGTTGGTTCCAAGTCTTTGCTATTGTGAATAGTGCTGCCGTAAACATACATGTGCATGTGTCTTTATAGTAGAATGATTTATAATCCTTTGGGTATATACCCAGTAATGGGATCGCTGTGTCAAATGGTATTTCTAGTTCTAGATCCTTGAGGAATCACCACACTGTCTTCCACAATGGTTGAACTAATTTATACTTCCACCAACAATATAAAAGCGTTCCTATTTCTCCACATTCTCACCGGCGTGAGATGGTATCTCATTATGGTTTTGATTTGCATTTCTCTAAGGACCAGTGATGATGAGCTTTTTTTCACATGTTTCTTGGCCATGTAAATGTCTTCTTTTGAGAAGCATCTGTTCATATCCTTTGGACACTTTTTTGATAGGGTTGTTTGTTTTTTTCTTGTAAATTTGTTTACGTTCCTTGTAGATTCTGAATATTAGCTGTTTGTCAGATGGATAGATTGCAAACATTTCCCCCCATTCTGTAGGTTGCCTGTTCACTCTAATGATAGTTTCTTTTACTGTGCAGAAGCTCTTTAGTTTAATTAGATTCCATTTGTCAATTTTGGCTTTTGTTGCCATTGCTTTTGGTGTTTTAGTCATGAAGCCCATGCCTGTGTCCTGAATGGTATTGCCTAGGTTTTCTTCTAGGGTTTTTATGGTTTTAGGTCTTATGTTAAAACCTTTAATCCATCTTGAGTTAATTTGTGTTTAAGGTGTAAGGAAGGGATCCAGTTTCAGTTTTCTGCATATGGCTAGCCAGTTTTCCCCACACCATTTATTAAATAGGGAATCCTTTCCCCATTTCTTGTTTTGGTCAGGTTTGTCAAAGATCAGATGGTTGTAGATGTGTGATATTATTTCTGAGGCCTGTGTTCTGTTCCTTTGGTCTATATATCTGTTTTGGTACCAGTACCATGCTGTTTTGGTTACTGTAGCCTTGTAATATAGTTTGAAGTCAGGTAGCGTGATATCTCCAGCTTTGTTCTTTTTGCTTAGGATTGTCTTGGCTATATGGGCTCTGTTTTCATTCCATATGAAATTTAAAGTAGTTTTTTCTAGATCTGTGAAGAAAGTCAGTGGTAGCTTGATGGGAATAGCATTGAATCTATATATGACTTTGGGCAGTATGGCCATTTTCATGATATTCATTCTTCCTATCCATGAGCATGGAATGTTTGGAATGTTTTTCCATTTGTTTGTGTCCTCTCTTATTTCCTCGAGCAGTGGTTTGTAGTTCTCCTTGAAGAGGTCCTTCACATTTCTTGTAATTTGTATTCCTAGGTATTTTATTCTCTTTGTAGCAATTGTGAATGGGAGTTTGCTCATGATTTGGCTCTCTGTTTGTTGGTTATTGGGGTGTAGGAATGTTTGTGATTTTTGCACATTGATTTTGTATCCTGAGCCTTTGCTGAAGTTGCTTATCAGCTTCAGGAGTTTTGGGCTGAGATGATGGGGCTTTCTAAATATACAGTCATGTCATCTACAAACAGAGATAATTTTACTTCCTCTCTTCCTATTTGAATACTTTTTATTTCTTTCTCTTGACTGATTGCCCTGGCCAGGACTTCCAATACTATGCTGAATAGGAGTGGTGAGAGAGGGCATCCTTGTCTTCTGCCGGTTTTCAAAGGGTATGTTTCCAGCTTTTGCCCATTCAGTATGACAGTGAGCCAATGAATACTCAAGGATATTAATTTACTTCCTCTAATAGTCTTTAAGAAATTCAAAAAATAAACATGTGGAACAAAGAAATAAAATGTCAAACCTTAAGCTTCAGCTCTCACTGATGAGGACTGTGTTTTGGCATTGACCGTATCATTACCTACCTAGTTATGAGGTCATACTTCTGCATAGTTCATTAGAATTTATCTTTAATTTTGTAGCAAACTATAACTACAAAGCCAACGTGTTTTGATCAACATTTATTGCATGGGCATTTTCTTTCAAGGGCATACATTAAAGAAAACTAAAGGGACAGAGTCTCTCCAAAGTTCTTTGGATTAAGAGTCTTAATGATACTTTAAAATATTTCATTCAGAGTATCATTTTGGGAACCTTCTCTAGCATTCTGATGATTCACAAATAATATGTAATACCATTTCATTTTGAGACAATTAATAGACTTTAAAATTTTTTCTCAATTTTTCTTTCCTAATTTATGCATATGCTACTTTGTTTTTAAAAAGGATTTAAGGCAGTCTCCTTTATTGGAACATACCTTCTCTATATTGCAATATAGTTCTCAAAGCTGAGGAACATATCTGTAGTGGGATATGGGAAAGCACAAATTTAAATTAATTCTTGTTAGAATGCTTAATATTCATACCTAAGAGATACCACAGTATAGTGAAAAGCATATCAAATTTTTAGTCAAAAATCTGATTTTCATTCTCTGGCACTTACTTGATGGTGCAATTTTGACAAATCTTTTGACTTCATGTTCCCACCTATAAGCTGGAAATAATATCTTCATCGTAGACTTACTATAAGGATTAAATGATTAATGTTTTTGAAAGAGTGTCTGGCATCTGATATGCACTACGCACAATTTATTTATCCTTGTTGGCCAGTAAAAATCCCTACAAAAGGGCCATTTTATATTTTTATCTAAAAATTATGCTCACATCAGTTCTATTTCTGTAAATAGTTCATTCATGAATAAGTCCTACAACCATAAGTTGGTTGTAGCTTTCTCATGCCATAACATTTATATTAAAAGTTTTTTTTTTTAGACAGGGTCTTGCTCTGTCACCCAGGCTGGAATGTAATAGTGCAATTATGGCTCACTGTAGTCTTGACCTACTGGGCTCAAGCAATCTTCCCACTTTCTGAGTAGCTGGGACCACAGGTACACGCCACCATGCCTGGCTAATTTTTGTATTTTTTTTTTTTTTTTTTTAGAGACAGAGTCTCACTATGTTGCCCAGGCTGGTCTCGAATTCCTGAGCTGATTCCTCCTGCCTTGGTATCCCAAAGTACTGGATTACAGTCATGAGCCAAAGTACCCAACCGCTAATTTTCTTTTAAAGAATTGAATTTTAAGGGAAAAAAAGACTTGTCCTTGATTATCTTTCAACTGAGAAATAAGTGGTGTGAAGGAGGTATCCTATGGCTTCATTTTAAACACAATCTTTTGGAACGATGATGAGAGTATATTTTATGACCTGAGTTTGCTTAACAATTTAAACTTTTACAACCTTTAATTTATGTGTCCCTGAATTCTCTGTTTTCAGGCTTCAGCTACTACTTCAATGAATAAGGCATCAGTCCCTCAGACAAATGACAAGGAAATCCTCATATAATCTGAAAAAGAGAGAGAAAGGAATGGGGAAGTGCCTAAGCCTAACAGAGGAATAAGTCTTTCAGAATCCAAGCCCAAATAAATATTTGAACGATAATGTTATCTTCATATGTGTAGTGGAAAATAGGTCCTTTTCAGACTTCAGATTTTGGCAGGCTGGCATGTTGACTTTATCACCTCGGGATCACTGGGGCTTCGGACGCCTTGCCACAGGCTTCATCATGCGCATGCGCACACCCCCTACCTGTTGGGCGCCAAGACCAGGCAGCAGGCCCAGGCCTGTGAGCCGCTTCCAGGAACATCACCTGGCTGTCTTCTGTCTTGGACCCCAGCCTTCAACTTCCCCTCCCTGTTGTTTAATCAGTCTTCATCAAATGTCATTTTAGCTATGTCTACTTAATATCCCTGGAAGTCAGAAGTCTCTGCGCAACAGAGAGAACCAAGGACATCTCTATCCAAAGATAAGTTCCGCTTTCCTCATTTCAGTTTGATGATAAACACCATACATTTGGATTAATTGGGAGGAAAGGCAAGAGGCCAAATAAAATGTTTGCAGGTTTGGGTTGTAGACTTAAAAAGGTTTTAAAAGGTCTAAAAAGAAGCGTAGACCACAGCAGTCTGGTAAATACAGATCTTTAACAAGTTCAGTTTGTTCATCCAGTGCAATGGGCAGTTTAAAATGCCCTTTGGGAGGTACTTTAACAGTCATAAAGGTGGATATTCCACAGGTTGCCCTTTTTGTTGGCTGACGTCTAAGAGAGAGATGGACTGGAGAGGTCATTTCTTGGGGCAGAAGAGTCTGCTTGGTACCCAGTGCTCAGATTCTCACCACCAGTGGTCCCCAACCCCATGACCTGATGAGGCAGATACCCAAAAGTTAGCTTGAAGAATGGTATCACACTCTTATATGAAGTAAGAATGCCAGAAATAATGTATTATCCAAATGAGAGCCATCTGTTGTTTGTATTTTTAAGTATTTGCAAAGTTTTCAACAAATAAATATCTTTGCTTGCCTTTTGGAAGTTACTCCATGATGTAAATGGTTATGTCACATGCCTTTTCTTATTTCACTTCAGGCTTTATCTTTGAGAGATTAAGAATTTTAATTATTACGAGTATTATATTAAAGTAACAAATCATTGTTTATCATTAGCACCTTGATCTGCTTGCCTTTTTGAACTGGATCTCTCCCTCTTGCCATAAGCTTTGTTCTTTCAGCCAGACTTTAGTTTGTTTCAATAGGTTATTGGGGAACAGGTGGTGTTTGGTTACACGAATAAGTTCTTTAGTGGTGATTTCTGAGATTTTGGTGCACCCATCACTTGAGCAGTGTGCACTGTACCCATTGTGCTTTCTTTTATTCCTCCCCACTCCCACTCTCCACCACCCAATCCCCAAAGTCCATTGTATCATTCTTAGCCTTTGCATCTTCATAGCTTCGCTCCCACTTATGAATGAGAACATATGATGTTTGATTTTCCATTTCTGAGTTACTTCACTTGGAATAATGGTCTCCAGTTCCATCAGGTTACTGCAAATGCCATTATTTCGTTCCTTTTAATCGCTGAATAGTGTTCCATGGTGTGCGTGTATATATATATATATATATATGTGTGTGTGTATGTATATATATATACACACACATATATATAATTTTATTTATCCACTCGTTGATTGATGGGCATTTGGGCTGGTTCCATATTTTTGCACTTGCAAATTGTGCTGCCATAAACATGCAAGTGCAAGCATCTTTTCCATAAAATGACTTCTTTTCCTCTCAGTAAATACCCAGTAGTGGGATTGCTGGTTCAAATGGTGATTCTACTTTTAGTACCTTAAAGAATATCCGCACTGTTTTCCATAGTGCTCGTACTGGTTTACATTCCCTCCAACAGTGTAAAAGTGTTCCGCTTTCACGACATCCATTCTGACATGTATTATTTTTTGATTTTTTGATTATGGCCATTCTTGGAGGAGTAAGGTGGTATCGCATTGTGGTTTTTGACTTATGTTTCCCTGATAATTAGTGATGTTGAGCATTTTTTCAAATGTTTATTGGCCAATTGCATATCTTCTTTTCAGAATTGTCTATTTATGTCCTTAGCCCAGTTTTTGATGGGATTGTGTTTCTTGCTGATTTATTTGAGTTCCTTGTAGATTCTGGATATTAGTCCTTTGTCCGATGTATAGATTCTGAACATTTTCTCCCGCTCTGTGGGTTGTCTGTTTACTCTGTTGATTGATTCTTTTGCTGTTTTAGTTTAATTAAGTCCAATCTATTTATCTTAGTTTTTGTTGCATTTGCTTTTGGGTTCTTGGTCATGAAGTCTTTGCCTAAGCCAATGTCTAGAAGACTTTTTCTGATATTATTTTATAGAATTTTTATGGTTTTAGGTCTCAGATTTAAGTCCTTGATCCAACTTGAGTTGATTTTTGTATAAGGTGAGAGATGAGAATCCAGTTTCATTCTTCTACATATGGTTTGCCAATTATTCCAGCACCATTTGTTGAATAGGGTGTCCTTTCCCCACTTTATGTTTTTGTTTGCTTTGTCAAAGATCAGTTGTCTTTCAGCCAGACTTTGAAAGAATTGGCAAGGCCCAGGCTTTCAACAGTCATCAAGAAAAGGAATATGATGTTGATACTAGTACTCAGCTTACTCCTCGGAGCAAAGGCTGGAATAAATAACCAATTTTAAAACAGGAAAAGTGATTTGGGCTGGAGGCAGTGGCTCACGCCTGTAATCCCAGCACTTTAGGAGGCCGAGACAGGCAGATCATTTGAGGTCAGGAGTTCGAGACCATCCTGACCAACATGGTGAAACCACATCTCTACTAAAAATACAAACAATTAGCTGGGCGTGGTGGTGCACGCTTGTAATATCAGTTGTTTGGGAGACTGAGGCAGGAGAATTGCTTGAACCCAGGAGACGAAGGTTGGAGTGAGCCGAGATCACACCACTGCACCCCAGCCTGGGAGACAGAGTAAGTCTCCGTCAAAAGAAAACAAAAGAGAGAGAGAGAAAGAAAAAGAAAAAAGAAAAGTGGGTTGACTCTTGTGAAGCATTCACCCAAATTTGTAAAGCTAGGGTCTAATGAACCTGCCTATGACTTTGTGAACAATTTATGAGCTTTTTACACAGATTGATAGGATTAAATGAGATAATGTTTGTAGAGTGCTGGGGATAGAGTCTGGCACATAAGAAAGCACTAAATTTTAAAAAGCAATTATAACGCTGATAATACTGATTGTTATAACAAGCCTCCAGATTTTATTGACATCAAAGAGCAGGAAAAGTGGAAGATCATGTCAACCATTGCTCTTATAGCTCTTCTGCAGTGCTCCAGTATGTGATCTATGATGTACTCGGGAACTTCTTGGATCCCTATGGAAACGTCTCCCTTTTTTATTGTCAGATTTACTCGGGAGAGACATTCTACAACACTTCTCAAACTGCATTGGCTTGCGCCCCCTGGCATTAACTATATGCCAGTAAGAATAGTCTGGGTTTTATTGACAGATGGATAAAGTCCTGGGGTCTTATCATTTGGGTCCCCAGTCAACTCTGGCCTTGGCTAGCAACTTTCCTCCAGACTTAGGAATACATCCTGGGTTTCCAAGGATATCGTCATCAGTTTGTGACTCATTTCATTGCCCTGACTCTATTCTTGACCAACCTGCTGTGTAAGAACCATGGCTTCTAGTGGTTGTTCAAGACTTGGCAGGTGAACTGAGCTCTAAAATGATGTTTTACAAGAGGATAGATCTTACTCTGGCTGGATGTGAATGCAGCAGCTTCACTGGGGAGGTAGATTGCATGTAGGGGAGGGGAGGCAGGAGTATGCCAGCTCAGTCTGAAATTAGCTTAAGTCCCAAATCACCATTAACTTTTCCAAAAGTGAATCCCATTTCAATGACCAACCTCAAGCTGACCTTTGGGACTTGGCATCATAGTCAAAGGGCCAGGCCCCCACCAGGACTGGGAATTTCTTCAGGTGCACTTGGCCTGAAAACTCAGTGAGTAGCTGTCCACTTTTGTGGCCTGATATGGTTTGACTCTGTGTGCCCAACTAAATCTCACCTGGAATTGTAATAATCCCCAAGTGTCAAGGGCGGGACCAGGTGGAGATAATTGAATCATGGGAACAGTTCCCCCTTCACTGTTCTCGTGATAGTGAGTTCTCACGAGATCTGATGGTTTTATAAGGGGCTTTCTGCTTTGCTTGACACTCATTCTCTCTCCTGCCATCCTGTGAAGAGGTGCCTTCCACCATGCTTATAAGTTTCCTAAGGCCCCCCACCCGTACAGCCATGTGGAACTGTGAGTCAATTAAACCTCTTTTCTTTATAAATTACCCAGTCTTGGGTATTTCTTCATAGCAATGTGAGAATGGACTAATCCGTGGCCATTCTGATTTCAAGAAAGCAAATCCTAAAATTTTAAAATCAATGTACAAAGGTCTTAGTTTGACCTGAGGATACCAGATGCCCACTAACAGCCTCTTTTCAGAGAACAGAAGGAGAAGGTTATTCTCCATTACTTGTCACTTTCTGTTTTTCTGTCTTTGTGCCCTTGTGGATGATTGGGTTGTAAGTGACTTTGTGTGGGGTGGGGGGATAGGAATTTCATAAACCTACACCAGGACAAGTGGGGCAATGAAGCTGACCTAGGGGAGACTGAAATCACAGCCTTCCCAACATAGAATTTAGTATCCTGGTTATGACTGAGGCCAGTTTGAGGGCAACTTTGGAGGGATGGCTCTCCCTCCCCTTTTCTTGAACCTTAATCCTTTTCCTTCCTGCCTCACTTCCCACACTTCCACCATGCTCTTTATATTTCATTTGTGGCTTTTTAAAAGCCCCCAAAGAAATGCATCAGGCTATTAGTACTGGTTAATCTCAGTGAGGATATTTTCACTTTAAAAGCTCTCTCTACATTTTTGGATAATACTACTTGTTGCTTTAAGCATCTATTACGTTTGGAATTAAAAGAAAAAGTTAATCTGCTCTGAGAAACAAGAAAAAACTAAAATAAAAAAGAATAAAAAACAAGTTAATAAATATATATATATATTTTCCTTTACCGCTCCCCTCCTCCAAGGCTTCTGGCTCAAAAGTGATTCTTCCTTCTATCCTTGATCAAAATTTCTATTTCCGAAATGCTGCCTTTTCACCTAGATAGTGATCAAGCTGTTTGGTTAAAGTAATTCCACTAATGTGTGTATGAGAAGTGTTGTTGGGTGTGTTGATGTTGATGATTATCCAAAGAGTGTCCGGAGGGCATTTGCAGAGCACATTGGCCTGGGTGGTAATCCCCCTACTGTTGGCTTCATTTAGAACCTTGAGCTTGTCACTTCAAATGCTTGTATCTCTGGCTTAATTCTTCATCTAACATGCAAAACTAAGAAAATAATGCTACTATGCTTGCTAACCTTACAAAAATACGTTTTTTTTCCTTAGTCTGTGATTATCCATTGCATTTTCTCCTAGGTCCGGTGGAGATGATGGTGATGGGATGCGGGGAGATGGAGACAAAAATGGGAGCACCACCTTTCTTTACAAAGCCAAAAGACACATCCCCATTGACCTAGATGTCATATGAGTTTTTTTCCCCAAAGGTATATGCACCCTCAAGAGTAACTTGTAGTTGATAACAACCAAAACTAAAACACAAACTGCTTTACTTTGTACACTTTTTAGACTGACATGATCAAAACATGATTTCTTGATTGTCATTTCATTTTTCATAGAGCACCATGATGGAGAATTGGCTTTCCACAAGGACACACATACCTTTGTCACACCAAGCACCACCTTGCCCTCAGACTGTTCTTGTGCTGGCTTTGTTCATAAAATAGATTTTTTTTAAATGAGAAAAATCAAATGTTCTCTTAAGAAGTGAAATATGAATAAAATTACAGTCTCGGGCAAAGCCTATTTTTAAAATCAGTGAATAAAGCAAGGGAAACTAAATCATGATCTTCACCTGAACCAGTTCTTCTTCTTTTTTTTTTAATAGTATTCCTATAGTAGGAAAATAATTCATCTGGCTTGATTGTGTTCATTACCACATAGCTGGCATGGTTGTCTCACGCAAGCACCAAGAAAATATAAAGCTAAATCAACAGGCCATAATTTGTTGGCTCTACCAAGTATAAACTAGCCACTGGAAAATCAAGTTGAAAACATAGGACAAATCTGTGAAAGAAACAAGCCACAGCTTGCAGGAAAGAAAATGTTTGCAGAAAACTCCAGCATTACAGGTTTATCTAAGGTGTGGTCTCCACTAAGCCTCAGTAATTACCCAGGATACCACAGCTAGTGGCTGAAAAATGTGCTTCACAGACTTAACCCTTTCACCCTACCCCTAGACAATTTCTTAGAGGAAATTGCACTACAGTCAGATTTAGCTTAAACAAGAAGACTTATTTTTATTGTAATTGAAGTTGTTTTTAAACATTGCTACTATGGTCTACTACAGGTATTTTTAAACTGTGAACTTTAGCTTGTTTTTTCTGTAATAACATAGGTTTATGAGTGGGTAGGACTTCATTTTATGATGCATCACAGTTGAGAATCTTATAGCACTTGGGGGCTTTGTGGTTGAGGGGTAATATGGTTTAGGAAGAAAAAGGAGCTAAAAATTGCATTCTGGTCTTGTCTCTGGCTTGAAACAAATTTTTTCATAACTTGGATCTCAATATTCTTATCCTATCCATGGTATTATGTGGTCTCTGAGGAACCTTTTAGCTCTAACTCTTCATTTTTCTGTTCTGTGTATGTGTGACATCAAGAAGCAGTTCTTTCTAACTGTATGCACAAAAATACGTCTAAGTTATTGATTATCACATCTGGATTCAGAAAAGCCATAATATTTGGAGATTGCTTTGTTTTGTTAAATAATGATAAAACCGAAAAAGCACTTGTTTTGGTTTGAATTGTACCCAAGTAAGAAAAAAAAAAAATCTTCTACCTACTTTGCTTAACTTGAAAATGACCTGATTTGTCTTACTCTGTGTTTTGGATTTTTATATCATATTAACATTTATATGTCCCCTGAGTATATTTCAATGTTTTCATTCCAAAGGATTTTAGTTTTGCATAAAATTTAGAGTTTTAGGTAGGGGACCTGCCTGGACCTACACCTGTATTCCTTCTAGAAGCTACTGCTTTACTTTGCTTTCATAACACAAATAGCCCCTTTCCCACAGAAACTGTACAAATACCTATAGCTAGTGGTCCATCAAATCCTATAGCCAGAAGAAAATTCAGGCATAATCTCATCCAGCCTGAATTTTTTGATGACCATAGTATTGTAATAATTAATAACTATCATTCTTTGAGTACTTCCTATAAAGCCAGATATTCTGCTGGGCATGTTATGTTCCTTATCGCATTGAGTTCTTAAAACAGCTTTGCAAAGTCAGAGTTATTATTCCCATCCCTTAGCAAGGAAAGTTTGAATAACTTGGCTCCAAGTCCATACACTTAATAACGGTTGAAACTGAGACTCAAACTCAGACCTGTAAGATGCTAAAATCCTTTGATTTTAAACTCTAGTGTACAATGAGGATATTGAAACCAGAGACATTATATACAGCCCCAAGTTAGAGGACTTTGCATGTCCTGTTTCCTCTGCATGGAAAACTCTTATCCTCTCCATTCTCTATTCCATTCTCCAAACTCCTACCTATACCTCCTTTAGAGCAAATGGCCTTTTCAGCATTACTTTCTGCCTTAAGAGATGAGGTCAATCTCCTCAAACACCTGATCTTTTTATTGAAAAATGGTATTAAAAATCAACATCGCTAATAGCATGTCATTACTTCCAGGCCCTCTCAGTGGAGAGAATTAGGAAATATATTTACGTGTATGTGTGTGTGTGTGTGTGTGTGTGTGTGTGTGTTTGTGTGTGTATGTGTGTCTATAGCAACCCGCGTATACGCACATAATAATTTTCTTCTTTCACGGCCTCGGTACTTTTCTTCCACAGTGCCTTCATAGCATTTACAAAATGCAAAAATGTGAAACATTTTTGTGATTATTTGATTAGTGTCAACTCCATAAGGACAAGGGTAATGTCTGACATTTATTTTTCGTGGTTGTTAAATTTAAATAAACTTTCAAAAAGAATAAGTTTAGATTCACAGAAAAGCTGCAAAGATAGCACAGGCAATTCCTATATATTCTGCATGCAATTTCCCCTACTGTGAACATCTTACATTAATTACCTTGCCACAGCTAAGGAAGGAACGTTGGTGCATTACTATTAACTAAACTGTTCTTTCTTCAGATTTCACTAGTTTTTATTTGATGTCCTTTTTTCATCCCAGGATTTCATCCAGGAAACACAGTATATTCAGATGTTATGTCTCCTTAGGCATACTTGTTCTGTGACACTTTCTTAGACTTTTCATAGCTTTTGATGACCTTGACAGTTTTGAGATATATATCTGTAGAAAGTCCAAAAGCTTGTCTGATGTTTTCTTGAAGTTAAACTGGAATTAATGTGCTTTGAGGAGGAAGATTTCAAAGGTAAACTGCCTTTCTAATACATCGTATCAAGGGTGCAAAATATCAACATGACTTATCACGATATTAACCTGGCTGAAGTAGTGTCTGACAGGTTTCTCCTCTAAGGTTGCTCCGTTTTTTCCACCCCTTGCATGCTCTACTCTTCAGAACTACATTACTAAGTGTATTCCACATTCATGGTGTTTTTGTAGGGAAATAAGCTCTACCCTTTTTAAGAGGGTATATCAACCGACATTATTTGGGATTTTTCTACATTGGAGATCTATCTTCTCTCTCTCGTTTATTTATTTATTCAACTATCTGTTTATATCAGTATTAACTCATTGATATTTATTTATACTTTGGGTTGTAATTCAAAACTGTCATTTATTTCGTTGCTCAAATTGTTTCATCTTTGACCATTGGAAGCTCTTTCAAATTGGTTCCTATGTGCCATTGATATGCAACCCACATCCTTTGATCTTTTAAACAATTCCTTATTATTATTATTATTATTATTATTATTTTTGTCATTAAAAGATGCTCCTGGCTGGGCATGGTGGCTCATACCTGTAATCCCAGCACTTTGGGAGGCTGAGGCAGGAGGATTGCTTGAACCCAGGAGTTTGAGACCAGCCTAGGCAACATAGTGAGGCTTCATTTCTAAAAAAAATAGAAAAATTAGGTGAAAGGATTGCTTGAGCCTAGGAGGTTGAGGCTGCAATGAGTCATGATCGTGCTACTGCATTCCAGCCTGGGCGATGGGAGTGAAACCCTGTCTCAAAAAAAAAAAAAAAAAAAAGATCCTCCAGTTCCAGACTTATCTTGCATATTTCCTGCCCCAGCTTTAGAATCAGTTAATTTTTCAAGAACACTTGATCCTTTTATTGAAAAATGGTATTAGAAATCAACATCGCTAATAGCGTGTCATTACTTCCAGGCCCTCTCAGTGAAGAGAATTAGGAAATATATTTACGTGTGTGTGTGTGTGTGTGTGTGTGTGTGTGTGTGTGTCTATAGCAACCCATGTATATGCACATAACTATAATTTTTCTCTATCAAACCATCTGTATCTATATAAGCTAAACATGAGTTCACACTGATATCTCTGAACCTAATCCAGTACCATGTGGTTCACTCTAGACTTCCCTCCTGGCTTATCTGTAACTTTCTATGCCAGCTGGTAGAAATTTGGTTCTTGTCATGCACCATCCATTTGCTCACTTGTTCAGTTTTAGTATATATGTACAGCAATTTCATAATTGTTAGCCTGTGCCCCCGTGAGAAAAGTCACCAACTAGAGTACAGTAAGTACAGTACAGTTTTGTTTAGTCTTACCGTTTCCAGTCAAAACACAGTTTTTCAAAGTTACTTAGGTCAACACCTTCCTCAGCCCCCCACTGACTTATTCACTTTATTTGTTTATTTATTTATTTAGAGACAGTGTCTTGCTCTGTCACCCAGGCTGGAGCACAATGGTGAGATCATGGCTCACTGCAGTCTCAACTCCTTGGCTCAAGTGATCCTCTTACTTCCACCTCCCAGTAGGTGGGACTACAGGTACATGCCATCATGCCTGGCTAGTTTTTTGTATTTTTTGTGGTACAAGGTTTTGCTATGTTGCCCAGGCTCATCTCAAACTCCTGGGCTCCAGGGATGCACCCACTTCAGCCACCCAAAGTGCTGGAATTGCAGGCATGAGCCACCGTGCCAGGCCACTTAATCACTTTTATTTGTTCCAGAGCATAGAACAATATTTAGCACGTAAAAACCATTTTTAAAATATTGGCTGAATGAGTAAATGACATAAAAAATCATGAAGGGTCTCATATTTTTTCATTTGTTACCCTTTAGTGAAGATGACCTTGACAACTGATACATATTGCAGTCCAACCCCACATTCCCTATATGCCTTCGCTGATCTACTTCTGTTCATAGAACTTATTATCATCTACATATTATATTTGGGGCATGTTAGAACAGCAGTGATTATTGCAATAGAGTCTATCATTTATCCATGAATACTTCTTGCTATGAGCTTTAATGAGATATTCAACTGTTGCAATATATTTCATATGTCTATCTCTCACTTAAAAAATTATTATGCCTGTATCAAAACATTTTCTGTATCTTATAAATATATACACCTACTCCATACCAACAAAACTTTCAAAAAAATTAAATTTTTTTTTCACACATAATCTTATTTAATCCTTCCAAAACCCTGTGAGGTGCGCAGGGTAAATGCCTAAAGATGACAAATTGAGGTTCAGAGGAATAAATAATGTGACTCAAATCACACAATCAGTGATAAAGTTGGGCTTCTTTTGTTAGCCACTATACCTCCTGGGAGCATGAACAAAAGGTATCTTGGGGATGGAGATGAGATGGTGCTGATAGAGTTAGACAAGGCAACCAGGGCCCTGAGATATCCTTCTACCCCTTCCTCCCCGATACATACTCACCTGGGAGAATACCTATTACTAGGACAGAATAAGCATGACTTTGTAAAGAATAATTCATGTCTTTAATAAAATTATTCCATCAGTGGTAACTATGGCTGTGATAAAAAGAAACAAATCTAAAGATTTTTATGCCTTTTATCCATTACCATTGGAGAATCACCAGAAACTCACACAATTGGGCCAGCTTTGTTTCTTGGCAAATGCAAGAGTATGAGCTGAGCCCAGATGACCAATTTAAGGGGCTGTCGTAAGAAAAATTTAAGCAGGGAGGGAATGTGGATGAAGAAAGAAGGAAAACCAAGTGATCTTACTTTTATTTAAAAGTAAAAGTCAACACCTTCCCCTGACCCCGCACTGACTGACTTACTTTTTTTTTTGAGACAGGATCTTGCTGTGTCACACAGGCTGGAGCCCAATGGTGAGATCACATGCAAATAAAAGTCTTTTATTTTTAAGGACTATCCCATGAGCTGTTATGTTGGTTATTATGTCAGAGAGCAGGGTCAGGGAGTAACTGGTGTAATGATTTGACCAGCAACATGTATTCAAATATGTGGAATGACAGATTATCTTGCCTTTTGCAAGGCAAGTTTACGTTTGGTATTGTAAAGCACATTAATGCATAAATATTACTTTGTTCATACTTTCCTTATATAAATACTAAAGTGGTATTTGAGTCAGTTCCAATGGGAATATGTGGTTTTTAAAAGCCTAAAGTGCAAATTAAAACTATCTTTCCAGCTTCCACAGCACCCCTCAGCCTCTCACAACCACTTATAGGTAAGTTTATAGCTATTTTATGTTAAAACATTTTAACATAAAATTTAACATAAAGTATTCCCTGGAAAATCTGGACTTGGCCTAGTAGCTACTCTGATCTTGTTGAATCTATAATCTGACTTTCACAAAAGTCAGTTACCTAGTTTCTTAAGTAGCTTCTTTTAGTTCTCTTCTCTTCAAGATAATGGCAATGGTAATGATTTATCTGCCAAAGGAGACTGTAGTGAGGTAATATTGAGCACGCTTTACATGTTGCATTTTGGTCTATATTTACCACACACATACACTTGAGGATTTTCTGACAGGAGGCAGGAGGGTTGGAGTAGATGGTAAAAAAGGGGAAAGATGGGAGACAGGATTAAGAATTGGCATTCCTATCTGAGACTGGCGTATTGGTTAGCTATTGTTGTGTAACAAAGTACTCCAAAATGTGGTGGCTTAAATCAACAAACATTTATTATCTCAGTTTCTATAGGCCAGAAATTTAGGCAAAGCTTAGGTGAGTGGTTCATGAGGTTGTAACCAAAATGTTGGTTGTGGTCATCTGAAAGCTTAATTGGGGCTGGAAAATCTGCCTCTAAGATAGTCATTTACATGGCTTACACGTTAGTCCAGGCCGCTGGCGGGCAGCCTCATTTGCTTCTATGTGGGCCTCTTCATGGCTGCTTGAGTATCCTCATGACATGGCAGCTGGCTTTCCCCCATGTAGGTGATTCAAGAAGGTGAGGCAAAAACCTCAATGCCTTTCATTATATAGACTTAGAAGCCATACCTCATCATTTTTGCATACTTGATTCATGATACATGTAGGTATTATTCACTGTGGGAGGAGACTACACAAGGGTGTGAATACTGGAAGTCTGATTACCACTTAGTTTCTATATTCATAAACTTAAGATAATATTTTCCCAGCCTGTTCAGTGCTATTGGGAGACTCCCACGACATAGTGGATGTAGAAGCTAGATATGAAAGAGCATAGAAGTATAATGCTTTATCATTATAAATGTCCTTTTAAATTTATTATGGAGAAAATATTTGCTGAGCACCTGCCCTGTCTCAGGTACTGGGAAACAGTGGTGAACAAGACAGACAAAGTCCTGCCTTTATGGGCCTTATCTTGTAGTAGAAAAAAGAGACCACAGGCAAGTACAGGAATAGACAGTAATGATGAAATTGTGTTAGGTTTACATGTAAGAAAGAACAGCATCCTCTAACAGAAAGAAGTTGGGCACTGAGGCTACATAGGGGGAACTACAAAATTCCCCTCTCAGGATTCAATTTCTTAGCCAAGATCTCAAGGATAAGATGGAGACAGCCACATAAGGAGAGCTCAGATATCACTGGAATAGGGCTCATTACCAAACAGACTGTGAGCTCCTAGGCTGAATCCTACAAAACACCAAGTTATGTATTTCAAAGGCCCACAGGAGTCCAACTTGCCTGTAATGCAGGCATTAGTTATCGTCTCAAATCCTAGAATTATAAAGGTTGTCCATGGTGCTTCCTATTCGGGGAAAATTGCCTATTGACCTGTCTATAGAGGGGTGGTACCTAAAAGAAGGAATCTGTAAGATAGTTCACTTAGCAAACATCTGGGTATCAGGATCCACGACTTCCCTCCTACCCTCACCCCTGCCCCATCACCATGCTGCCAGTCTCACAGTTTGCCAAAAAGTAGATAAACCCCTGGAAGGGCCAGAGGAGAAAACAATTAGACTTTTCTTCTCCTCTTGCTTCTATTTCAGGTGTTCATGGGGGCCAGCAGAGGATCGGAGGAAAGAGATTAGAAGATGCAAAGTGGAAATAAAGCTCCATGACAGGCTTCCCTGCCATTTATTCAGGACCAAGCCTCTTACCCACATTTTTATATCTCTTAGTTTGAAGAATCTTTCAGAACTAAAGGGATCATTAGACACAAAGGAAGTTTACCCTAGCAATGTTGGTTTCTGTGTTATTTTCTACTTAATTTTTAAAACCCTACTTTTGTTTTAATTATTTCTTATTTCTGGATCAGAGCAGTAGAGGTAATTCTTACAATTCTCAGCCCTACTAAGTAAACATAGACTTAAGTGGAGAGAAATCAGGTACCATTAGTTTTGGGAATGAATAAAAGATAAGGCAAAATATGTCATTAGGTCCTGGCTCTGAATCCTTTTGACTGAAGTCTAGCAGGAGTATCTTTTGCATGAGAAGGTTTTACAAAGAGATCATTGAACGCAGGAGACATTTCCAGATGCCTTGGGGATGTGTACCTCTTCCCTTCACCCGACCTGTATCAGAACAAGCCAAATGAGAATACAGTACGACACACAAGCAGCTGGCAAAAGGCAGCTGGGCCTGCAGAGGCCTTAGAAAGAAAACTAAAAGCCAGCAACTCCCCCCAAACCACTTTGTTTTAAATATGTTTTTCATGTTAATTTTAGTCATAATAGATGATGAAAATTAAAGGAACACTCTATGGAAAATCGCTGTAAAGCCCAATATAACAAGTCACTTCTTGGCCAAGAAACATACCTGACAAATTGCTTTAGGATCATGCTGGATGAAGCCTTATTATGGTTATTAGCTGTATGACTTAGGGCCGTTTGCTACCTTTGATCTAGCCCACTACAGTCAATGTTACAAAAAAGAAGCCCAGGTTATGGCTACATAAGACCCCCAAGTTAACACTGAGTTAGAAGCCTGGCAGTCTGGCATCATAGATACAGGCATTGGCATTGATGCTAAGTGGGCCTGAATCTCAGCTTTGCTGCTTCCTATCTTTAGAACTTTGGGCAACTCAAATCTCCCCAAGACTTCTTTCCAATGGGAATGAAAACAGTATATACTTCCCAGGCATGTTGAAGATTCAACAAGATAATGTTGATAAAACAAATTTCATAGTAAGCGCTCAATATATATTAGTTATTTTTATCATCATGTCTTTTTACTAATCTTCCTTCATTTGAAAAGGTCACTTTTGGCCTATTGGCAGGTGGATTCTGCATGTATTATCAATTGCATCTCTATTATTTTTTTCCATAACAATTTTGTTGTTTTAACAACAAATCCATCCATCCAGAAACTGTAGTATTTACTCAAACCTATATAGGCCATATTTCTGGAATTATACCACTTTATGTATTTGGGCAACCACAATAATTAATGAATGAATATAGACCAGTGCTGAAGTTGAAGTTATGACTCCCAGTTAGGTGAGATGTGTTTAAGACAATTAGTGTACACAATCTTCCTATGAGCCATTATATTAGTCTAGGGATCCTTTTTAGAGACATTAGCTGAAGATTTTATTATTCTTTAAAATTCATCTTAGACTATCTGGGAATAGTCGAGCTGATTGGAAAAGGCAGTGGGAACTTCAAGTTCAATGTAAATTATCAATGTGCTTTAGAAAAATTAAAGACCTCTTTAACTCTCTGGTGCTTGATATGAAAAGCATCCGGACTAACACAATAGGTCACACTCAAATGATTCTCTCCTTAAGAATTAAACTGTCTTTGCACCATGCATTGGTGGAAGAAGATAATAAGATGCAGCTCCCCTAACCGAATCTTTCTTAAAGGAACTGACCAGGTAAAAGAATGGAGTTACTGTGCATGAAAAAAGAAAAATACAAAAATAATTTGACCTGCGAAAAGAATCAATTTTTCTGTGTACTGGAGCAAGACGCTAACAAGCATGACAGTGAGCCCTTCCAGTATTGAAACACTCTGTAAAGGCTTTGCTTCAGCACGAAAGGCATCCATGGGCCAGATTTCAGCCGCAGGATGATTCAGCCACCTAGATCTGAATTCATAAAGGGTTTTAGATAGGATATGTCTGTAACCAACGGAGGTTGGAATTAGCTACAAGATTGTATGTGTGTGTGTTGTAGGTGAGGGTGATTATTAGGATACTGAGGACTCATGGCTCCATACAGAAACAGAATATTACTTATATCTAGGATTGCCAGCCACCACAGAACACTTCCCTGTGGCTCAACTCTCCTTAAAAAGAGGACACTTTTGTTAGCATTAACATAGAAAGGGCACAGGACTAAATGGGGTTGATACATTTAATTTCTTCCTAATAAGGTGATATTTCACCTGAATAAGGTGGTAGTGGCTAAGGATGGAGTTGGGGAGGGCTCCATTTTTGTAGTGAGATTGCATAAAGGTGTCTGAAAAGCTCTGTCATACTCTCTAGTGAAGAGACCTTTTAAGTTCTTCATATTTGAAATTATTTCATTGTAGCAAAATAATTATATCTATAAATGTGCATTGACTATGTGTGAGCCACTGTTCTTTATATCCATTTTTAAATGTAATGCCCATAATAACTCCCTAAGGCAACAGCAGATATTCTTAATTAACAGATTGGCAAATTAAGGCTCAGAGAGGAACAAGGCACAAATGGTAAGTGGTAAAGTAGGGATCTGAACCTGAGTCCATCCAATTCTAAGATGCTTTTATGAGGCTTCTAACCACTATGTGATCATCTTGATTCTGTATGGTCTTACTTGTCCCATGGTGAAGTGCAGGATTCCCCCAGAGGGACTGGAAACATGCCCTGTGCTTTTTCTCAAGAGAGGGAGCTACTTTCATGTTATGGCACTGCTCATTTAAATGGCTCACATGTGTCTGTTTGCTGCATGTTTTTAAATGTTGGTCATAAATATACTTACAAGGACATAGTATAAAATATTTTAAATTGAAACTATTAGACAATACTGAGTGCCTGGTTACCATAATTACAAGAGATATAACACAATGATCCTGCAGTTTCTAGGGATTTACATAGCAGCTCAGATGAGATGCGTGGTTGAGGACATACTGAATACCTATATGAATCTATTTTCTTTTATATGGAATAAGTATGTAAGTGCCATTTAAAACTTCAGTTTGGGATCAAGTGACTCTAATCTTTAGTCAGTCTCACCTACCCTCTATGACCTTTTGGTCACTTCATCAGCTCTCCTGGCTTCTTGATCAGTGAGACTGGCTTAAATGGAACTGTGTGAATGAAATCAGATAATGTGAAAACACTAGCAAAGTAAACAATGTGAACAAAACAGAGAAATTGCTAGAGCCACAAACTGACTGAGGCAGCTGGAAAAACTCTAGTGTGTCGACTCCTGTATTCAGCTTCTCCCTGTCATTACCTATTGGCCATCTGTTCTCTGGGCAAAATTCTCCTCCATTTCCCATCCCCAAATGAAACATCCTGGAAAGTGGGCTCAATCCCATATTCTTCAATCTAGTTAGCTAGCTTCCAGCTAAAAAAAAAAAAATTCATATATTCCTACCAAGGATATTTTTAATCCAACAGGTTCAAATAGACTCCAACTCACCTTGCAAATAAAAAAGGATAAGAAACCTGAGTTTATCTAAATTTTCGCATTAATTCTGAGTGCCAGAAAGTACAGAAAGCAGGGACCAAAGTGAATACTATTGAGGTTCGGTACTTGAACACAACCTTTGCTCTGAAAAGTACAGACCATAATGACAAAAGTTTTGACAGTAATAATGACTTCTTACTAAGTCATTTTGGCAACTAAATATTGCAAAAAAATAAAAATAAAGGTGGGGGAGAGAAAGAAAAGGAAAGGAGGAAGGAGGGAGGGAAAAAGAAAGAAAAGGAGGGAAAAGTGAAAGAAAATATGACAACATAATGGGTTCTACGAACCGTGTACTTTCAACCAGTTTGAACAAAATATGCAGTGGGTCAGATCCATGTTGGCAGCTAATGATGCATCATAATACACTCAAATGCCTTCAGAATTTGTGAGGGTTGTGGCAGAATTTTGCAGGGAGAGGGAAATTAACCAAAGTTGTTATTGTAGTTTATAATAAGTCAGATGTTAAAGCCCAGCACAAATCTGTGAAAATAGACTGGATTTTCTTAAAAGTAAATGGTTTTTGTTAGGGGTTTATTTTTCTCATGTCAAAAATATGAAATTACTTCGTAAAAGGAAGTGGTAAAATCTGCATCACTCAAAGTCTTGAGGATGTATTCACGTGTCCCCACATGTTCAACCGTTATTGAAAGTGATTCTCATTTTACCTGCTAATCCAGTACTTGGAAGTATTCAACAGGGAGCTTAGCCTTCTCCTCAGTTTTGTTTTCTGAGCAATTTCAGTGAACACATTCTATTACAAAATACACTCAAATGTTTATAATTTTAGAACTTACTTTATGATCAAGTGTTTAATATGGCTCATCTATGGTGACAATAAAGCAACAATTTCTGATTAATATATATAGTCTGGCAAGTTTTCTTTGAAGAGAATTCGGGAAATACATAATGAATGTATACATTTCATCTATATACACGTTTAAAGTGACTCTGTGATGTATGATAATGAAACAAGCTTTTTAGCTGAAACAATGGAAAAAGTTCTCAGAATTGAGAGAAGAGCAACCTTGGTCTGAGGTTTCTTTGGATAACTGGCTCAATTCTGTAATTCTCCTTTTGCTGTAATCTCATACCATCTTAAATTTAGACTTTTGAATGAAAGATGGGGAGGAACATCATGCAAACTTTCAATGAAGCATAAATGATCCCAAAGCAAAACTTGATCTCTAAATTTCTATGATACACTTCAAAAAGTTTAAATGTATTGAAAAATTTTTAATATTTACAAATGAATAGAATATTAATTACTTCTGACATATAGCAAGGATAAGATATTAAGTCACTTTTTCTTAAGCCACTTATAACATTACATGTATTTTATATTTCAGTAAATATAAAATATATTTTTGTATTTCATATATAATATATACCTTAAATATAACATATACATTAAAATTATGTATGCACACAAATATATATGTATAGTTTTTAAGGCAGTATTAAGGAACAGTTGATATCCTCTGAAATTAGTATACAGGCAAGATTTATCTACTTCAGAGGTCACAGTCCCTTAGCTCCTAATTTCCTGGATCCTTACTGACTTAAAAGTTTGCAGTTGTTCCTTAGTTGCTGATTTCCTGGGTTCATAACGCGGAGTGGAGCAACAGATCTTTTAACCTGGAAAGATGGAGAAACCAGTAAGACCAAATTGACCTAGTTCTTATGTGACCCTCCTACTGACTTGGAAAAGGAACATCAAGGTCTGTTGAGAGACATCAATGGTATTAGTAAAAAGCACTAATTATGCTTTACATGGATCTAGTGCTCAGAATTTCTGTGTGCTTGCATTTGTGTCATCTAATTTCTGAATTCAAGTGGCAGTAGTGTACCTTAAACTGTCTACAAAGCTGCAGGACTAAAACAAAAAGAAAAAAGTAATCTACCCATTGTTTTGAACCGAGCCACCATCCAAACTCTGAATTTTGGTTTTCTTTTGTTACTATGAAGCACTGGTGAATGGATTATGCTTTTTCCATATTATTTCCTTAAGAGACAAAATAAAGATGGTCATTTCTGCTTATTTGGGGACTTTGTCTTAGAAATACACTATAAAAATAGGCTGTAACCACTTGGGACCAATGTTGCCAAATGCATGTACTGAGCACACTGTTTCAGGCTGAAGCATTCACTCAGCTTAGTGATTATCTAGCATTATCTCAGTGGATAATGATTTTAATACTTCATAACACTCATTATGGCATTAGTGGTTTCATATTAATAAGATATTAGTTTTGTTATTCAGGGAATCTAATACATGAAAGTAAAAAAAAAAAAAATCAACCCTAAAGCCTTTATTACCCAATAGGGTTTTTGTTTGTTTGTTGTTAATATCAAAAGGCCTTTCCTTATTAAAATAATTATTTGAACTTTCATGATTTTATCACACTATTCTTAGTGTTAATTTATCTTGTTCCTTGACAATTTGACCCTTGTGAATGCCATACTTTGCATTTGGCTATAGTTGATCCAGGGAAAAATGTTAGATTATCTTATTTTAACTTCTGAGTTTGTTTATGCAAAGCGACTTGATCTCAATGCTTATCTTTCATTCTGTACAGATTAATTATAAAATGTACTGTAGATCAAAAAGCAAAATTTGGGGATAATGTCATTATATTTGGAAACCAGTGACTTTCAAAGGTTATGAACGAACAGAAAGTCCTTTGGTGTAACATCACTCATCTTATTCTTATGACGAAGCATGCAAATTGACACAGGAGAGTGTCATGTCAAGGTTTATGAGAGGTCTGGCAATGCAGATGAAGGCTTTTACTGTAAAGACTGGGGAAAATTGCCTGAGGAGAAGTCATCCTTTAAAACCATAATATTTCCCAAGGAGTTTTAGAATTTTGAATTTAATCCCAAATGAAGAAAATCTAAAATCTTGGAGGACAAAAAACACATACATGCATATGTATATATACACACACACACAGAACACATGCAGCTCATAAGATGATAGCTCTCCTAACTAGGTTACAATGTCTAATGCACAATTATAATTAAAAATAGGACTGATTTATTTATTTAATAAATATCTGTTGAGGACTTGCTATGTGTCTGGCACTGGGCTAAAAGCTAAAGGTAGAGATACAACTATGAATGAAATACAGTTTTTGCCCCAAGGAGCTATTTATTCAGTATAGTTCCTTGTCAGATCTCACAAGTATAAACCTTATTTTTCAGTATAAATAATAGCAGCATATTCTAAGTCTTCCTCATATACACTACACCATCATCTTACAGTGAGCACAAAATAAAGAATTTGGATGACACAAAGTTTGGCATAGAAAATAATACTGTTAATAACACTTTCAAATTAGGAAGGCATGTGAAAGATATACTAGATATATTCTTTTTCATAAAATTGATGTTTTTTCCTCATAAAATTCTTTCTTGCAAAAGTTTTAGAAATGTATTTTTAAATCTATGGTTTAATAAACTAATTTTAGTTATTTTGATACCTTCACCCCTCCAATTTCTTATTTTAGACAGTTCTTCCAATAACAATGGAAGAATACATTCAGGGAAATTTGAATCTATTTCGTGACTCACGATGAAGTCTAAGGGAACTTACAAAAAGGATTTACTTTTCAATGCGTTTTTTGGCAACTGAACCAAAAGCTTTAAAAATGCAGAGTGGTCAGTAAATTCAAAACTATGAGAGTTGAAGGAAATACCACCAACTCAGAAGGCATGTTTTTTAATTTCTTGAATTTGGGAAATACTGATTTTTATGATACTTCAGTGTGTGTAAATGAAAAAATCATTACTGATGGTGGTGATTTTTACATATTGAAGAATATTAAAATAGGTTTTTTATATCTTGAGCTTTATGGAAAGTAATGGCTTAAAATTTAAATTTAGGGGTGTGAGGGAATGTGTGATGGCACTCAGAATGGTCTGGGAATAAGAACCCGTGTCATGGAAGTTTTAAAACAGAGGAGAGGATTCTAAATATATCAGGTAACTCTTGATATTATATGAAATGCACTTTGGAAATTGCACTGTAACACACTAAATAAAGTAAAAGGGTAGGTATTAAATGTTTTCTGTAGCATTTTTGCGGGCTCCTCAGTCTAGTCACTGAAGACATTACAAAGATCACACTGATTGAAGAGCGCATCAGAGCATTTATGTACCCCAAGGTGAGCCCCAGAATGAATACAATTCACTTCTTTTGCAAGTTTAAAGTTACATCTATCAGACGTTGACTTCTGGACCTTTTGCCAGTAGACACAAGTGATCTTTGAGATGAACTGATGATACTCAGTACTTCAAAGAATGCTGGACAGTTCCTGAGAATCCTTGAACAAAGCCAGCCTAGTAACACCAACAAAAGTGCACCATGTTCTCCAGTGGCTAGTGGACCAAACAACAAAATATGACCCATCTGTGTGAGTCATGGTGATCACAACTTGGCTTCATTTCTGTTTGCGACTTAGCCTCTAGTTTTACGTGGATTCCCCCCGCCCAGATTTTAAGGTGAGCCTGCTGGCAAAGAAGACACACATACATTTCAGCAATATTAACTTTAGTTATCTCAAAACTCTTACACACACGTACACATACACACACATGCTCCACAATTTCCACCATGGGAAAGTCTATCAGAAGTGTTTCTCTTAACATTAAAGTAAACAGCAAGTTTGAAGAATAGCACTTTTTTACTACAAATGTGACAAAAACTGCCTTTGCAAATAGTATTGCCTGTTCTCATCTTTGGTATTTAATACAAAAGTTTTCTGTGTATCACAGAATAACATAATGCTTTTTGTTCAAATGCTACATTAGTAGCAAATTACCCGTTTGCCTAAAGTTATCATACCAAATTCTCAAAATTAAGTGTGTAAAGATTCATACAGTTTTTTATTTTTGGAAGAAGCAAAAACATCCAAAGGAGAAATTTGAATGATACATGCATGAACGAATATTGTCTTGTTTCCTAGAAGTTACTTTTCAAATAAGTCTTCCATGCTAGGTATAATAAGCATATGTAAGTGAAGCTCTGAGATCTAAAAATTAAGTTGCCCTTTGCTCTTGGAAAT
This sequence comes from Colobus angolensis palliatus, assembly GCF_000951035.1. Lineage (NCBI taxonomy): Eukaryota > Metazoa > Chordata > Mammalia > Primates > Cercopithecidae > Colobus > Colobus angolensis. Next base: position 172,436 of record NW_012115655.1, read on the forward strand.
CAGTGACGATAATGTAGGAATTATGCCACAGGAAGGTATCATTCCAGTGAACAACACTGGCTGTCGAATTCTGATCTAGTTGCAACCTGAGCTCAATAGCTAGGAAAATAGCAAACCAGTAATTGTGTGAATCCAATCAGGGAACAAAATCGAAGAATACTTCAGCAAGTAAGAAAATGGAGTTGTAAATATCAGCCTTGTTTATTTCCCATTACCACAGCTGGAGGTAAGAAAAGAACATGGTTTAGTATAATACAGTCAGGTAGGAATTATCACATACAATGAGGTTGAAAATCCTAGAGAAATACTGGAAAAAGAAAGCACAGCACCTTCATGAAACATATTTGGGTGCAGCTACCCTGTCCCATTGCCTCATTTAAAAATCATATCTAGTTTAAAAGCAAAATTACTTTGAAGTCTGTAATAGTAGCAAACCTGCCCTTTGTTGCCCGGGAGTAACTTCAGAATATCTCTGTAAGCCAATATAAGTTTTCAAAGAAGGATATATTTTTCACACCATATGTTTTGATGATAATTTTTGCAAAACACTCTAATAACCGGATAGTTATTAAAAAACAATGACAGCTGATACGCCATGCATCTTGGAAACAAATTTGTGTAACAACCCATTATCTGTGCACCAGTCACAAATGCTGACATGAAGTAGTTTGCATCAGCCAGTATTGGCAGCTCAACTGTGTCTGTAAGGACATCTGCCAATGAGTGCACCCTGTGCAGCTTAAGGGCTTTGTACGTATACACAAGGCCTACACACTTCATTTCCTCA